>NC_080704.1:55685748-55985748 GCF_030445035.2 Dasypus novemcinctus | reverse complement strand
TAAAGCTCCTTACTCTGCCACCATCTTGCTGTTTGTTCTCTCCAGTGAGTTTTTAATTTGCTTGTTATGTTTCAATTCTATAATTTTCATTTGGTTCTCTCTTATGACTTCTGTTCCTCTGCTGAGATTTTCAACATTTTATTTGTTTAAAGAAAATTTAACAATTTTTTATTGAGGCATTTTCATTTTTAGGTAATTCTAACATCTGATTCATCTTCGTGTTGACATCACTGATTATGTTTCCTCTTTCAAGTTGTGATTTTCCTAATTCTTCATATTAGGAGTAGTGATTTTAGATCGTGTCCCGAACAGTTCAGCTATAATGTTAGGAAACTCTGGGTCCTATTTAAATTTTTCTATTTAAGCAGTCACTGTGTTTAGGTTTAACACACTGGTTTTGACCTACTTTTGTGGTCTGGGTTCCAATAACAGTTTAATTTTAGAGCCTTCGCAATGCTGTTTTGGTCTGCTGGGTTTGGAAGCCAAGGGAGGTTCCCCCAGCTGGGCTGTTCTTCTAGGAAGATAGTCACGACCTGTGGGTACCGAGTGCTTCTCAGAGCTGGGCTACTTGTGGTGGTGGGATACCACTTGCTGGCTGGTGCTGTCTAGCCACTCAGTGTATCGGTGTATTTAGTTAGGGGAAGGGATTCTCTGGCTTCTGGGTACTTGTGGCAGGGTTCCCCCTGCTGGAGCCTCCCAGCACCTATTGTCTCTTTGTGGGAGAAGGGGTTCTCTTCCTGGGCTGGGTGGCCCCTTTTTTTTCTTTTTAACTATGCAGCCTACATTTTTAAAAATTTCTCTCCCCCCCTCCCAGTTGTCTGCTCTCTGTGTTCACTCACTGTGTGTTCTTCTGTGACTGCTTCTATCCTTATCAGTGGCACCAGGAATCTGTGTTTCTTTTTGGTGCATCATCTTGTTGTGTCAGCTCTCCATGTGTGCGGCGCCACTCCTGGGCAGGCTGCACTTTCTTTCGCACTGGGTGCCTCTCCTTACGGGGCGCACTCCTTGCGCGTGGGGCTCCCCTCTGTGGGGGACACCCCGCATGGCACAGCACTCCTTGCACGCATCAGCACTGCTCATGGGCCAGCTCCACACGGGTCAAGGAGGCCCGGGGTTTGAACCGTGGTAGGTGGACGCCCTATCCATTGGGCCAAGTCTGCTTCCAGCCTGCATTTTTATTTGCTAAATCTAGCAACCCTACTGGGAAGGGGGGAAGCTTATATGATTTTAGTTTAGCAATGGTTGTTTTTTTTTTTAACTTAAAATTTTTTTTATTGAAGTATATCTTTCATGTCTAAACATACATAAAAATAAATGTATAGTAAAAGTTGTAAACTTACAGAACATGTATAACATCATACAGGGGTCCCATAAACCACCCTACCACCTCCACCTTGCATTTTATGAAACATAAAGAATATTGTCAAAATCTTACTACTAACTATAGTCCTTATCTTACATTTGGTGTATTCCCCCCCTACCCATCCTATTATTATTATTTTCTTAAATATATTTTTATTACAGAAGTTGTAAACTTACAAAATAATCGTGCACATGTGCGGAATTCCCATACAACACCCCTTCACGAACACACCACACCATGAGGGAGCATTTGTTACAAATTATGAGATAATATCAGACTATTACCACTGTATTAGTCAGCCAAAGGGGTACTGATGCAAAATACCAGAAATGGGTTGGTTTTTATAAAGGGTATTTATTTGGGGTAGGAGCTTATAGATACCAGGCCATAAAGCATAAGTTACTTCCCTCACCTAAGTCTGTTTTCACGTGTTGGAGCAAGATGGCTGCTGACGTCTGTGAGGGTTCAGACTTCCTGGGTTCCTCCCTTCCAGGATCTTCTGGGTTCCTCTCTTCCTGGGGCTCCAGCTTAAGGCTTCAGCATCAAACTCCAACACCAAAACTCCAACATCAAAACCCCAACTCTGTCTTTTGCTGTGCCTTTAATCTGTGAGACCCCACCCACCAAAGGGTAGGGACTCAATGCCCTACTGGCACAAGAGATTTACATAATTACTTAATCAAGTAAACCTCTGAATCCAATATAATCTAATATGCCCAGAGGAAAATATCAGTTTACAAACATTATCCAATATTTCTTTTTGGAATTCATCAATAATATCAAACTGCTACAGCCACCAACCATGGTCCATAAGTGTACATTTGGCATACTTTTTCCATACTCCATCGTCAACAGTACATCTTTGGCATTGATGCAAGAATATCGCAATATTGCTGTTAACCATGATTCATAGGTCACACCAATTGTATTTTTCCCACGCTTCTCCACATTCTCACCACCCTGCAATAGTGGCATACATCCATTCTAGTTCTCAGAAGGATATTCTTGCATCTGTACTATTAGCCACAATTCTCATCCACTCTGGATTCACTGTATTATTCAGTCCCTAGATTATTCTCTAGCTTTCTTTCAATTGACATTTACATCCCTAGACTACCTTTTCCAGTCAATCCCATTTATAAACCACTGGGCTGGGTGCCTTTTGTGGCAGGATCCCCCCTGCTGGAACTGTCTGGTTGCCTGATGTCTCTCAGTGGAAGTAAGGCTTCTTTGGCTTGCAGGGTTAGAGAGAATTTCCCAGCTGGGTAGTTGTTAGGTTGGGATCTTCCCTGCCACTGTTGCCTGGCTGCCAGGTGTCTCTTAAGTGGGGGCGGTGTCTAGACAGGTAAAGGAAGCCGCAGGCCTAGTGCGGAAGGAGAACATTTTCTCTGCTTGCTTATTTTTATTGGGGCTCCTAATTAACTTCCTTTGCTGGTTTCTCAGGTCTTACCTGGTGTTGTTGGAGGGACTCCTGTTTAATCTGGGAGAAGAATGAGACTGCCTTCTGTTGCAAGGTTAGGGGATCAGAGATGCTGGGTCTTGGTTACCTTATGTTGTTGTATGGAGGATTGTAAGATGCCCTGGTACTATGTTCTTCTTTCAATCCTTGGTTCCTCTTTGGTGCCTCTTGCATTAATTCCAGGGTTTATGGTTGTACTCCTTGGGGAGGAGAAGGCGAGATGAGTCTATGTCATCTTCTCCAGATTGGAAGTCTACTCTTTGTATTTAATTAATATATATTTCTTTATTTTGAAGCAATGAAAGCATGTCATTAATACAGTTCACCAGCTTGTGGTTTTTACTGAACTTAGCAATTCAACACATTCTTCTTGTGATTAAATTGTGGTCATCTTTCCACATCAGATCAGAGAACCACCTTCTGAACAATTGTACATAATTATGATTCAGACATATATTATAATTTTTCTTTTATCTGACCCCTTCTTGATAGAATTTTGGATTGTTTCCAATTTTGTGATATCACAAAAAGTTAGGAAGTGAATGAATATCCTTTCCTGTCTGCATTCTTATGGGGACTTTTCTGTATGACAGGTTCCTATAACTTGAATTTCCGGAATAAATTAGTTCTAATTTTTAAAAGGAATTGCCAAATTTCCTTCTAAAATGGCTTAACCGTGTTATATGCCTATTTCCCCAAGAATAATTATCATCAATATTTTTATTTTTATTTTATTTTATATTTTTAACTTTATTTTGTACATTTCATAATTGAAAATATAAACAATTAAAAACTAAAAAGAAAACAGTTGAATGAAAATGTACATTTCTCAATTAAATGTACTGGATACATAGAAATTTTTTTTGAATCATACAATATGATGCACAATATATTTGGTTCATAATAATGCAGTCACACAGTATTTTCCTTTTGTGTGTGGCTTGCTTTGCTCAACATAATGTCCTCCATGTTGTCATATGCTTTACGACTTCATTTCTTCTTACAATTGAGTAATATTCCATCGTGTGAATATGCCACACTTTGTTTATCCATTCCTTGGTTTTGTCAATATTTTTAAACCTTGCCAATCAGGTAATTGTACAGATGATTTCGCATTTTCATTTATTTATTTATTTGCATTTCCGTATGTGTTGACTGTTTCCTACAGATAAGTTGCAAGAATAGAACAAAGATTAATATATACCCTTCACCTCAATTCGACAGTTCACTTTTTGCCACATTTATTTTTGCTTTATCTTTCCTTCTTTATAAATACATATGGGTTACTTTTTTTTTTCCTTTGTGTTATGGTTGAATGGGGGCCCAAAAAAAGATATGTGGAAGTCCTAACCTTCTGTGGAAATAGCATCTTTGCAAATGCAATCAAGTTTGGATGAGGTCATAGGGTGGGCCCTAATCCAATATGAGTGATATCCTTATAAGAAGAGGAGCACAGAAATAGAGAGAAGAGAGCTATGTGAAGACAGATGCAGAGCTTGGAGTTATGCTTCCACAAGCCAAGGAATGTCTGGGGACAACCAGAAACTGGGAAAGGCTAGGAAGCATCTTCCCTAGAATATTCAGAGAGAGCATGGCCCTGCTGTATTAGTCAGCCAAAGAGGTGCTGATGCAAAGTACCAGAAATCTGTTGACTTTTATAAAGGGTATTTATTTGGGGTAGAAGCTTACAATCACAAGGCCCTGAAAGAATCCAACTCAAGGTACCATAAGAGGTACTTTCTCACCCAAAGTCTGTTGCCACGTGTTGATGCAAGATAGTGGGCAATGTCTGTGCGGGTTCCGCCTTGTTCTTTCCTCTTAGGGCTCTGTAGTCCCAGCTTCTTCTGATCTCAGCTATAGACTGACATAAGGCTTGCTCCCAGGGCTTCTCAGCTGCTCTGTTCTCTTCACAAGGTCAGTTGTAGACTTCAGGCTCATCTCTCTTAGGGGCCACAGGATCCTCTGTATATCTTCTCTGGGTATCTAGTTGTTTTGCCTTCTTGATTGATTATCCCTTTATATAGCCCACCAAGGGGGCAGGGAATCAACCCTGCAAGCCTAATCTTTTTTTTTTTTTTAATAATATTTTATTTTTTAAAAATTCATTTTAAAAAATATTACTTTAAAAAAATATGAAGTCCCCATTCACCCCCCACCACCCCCACCCCACCACTCCCCCCACAGCAACACTCTCCCCCATCATCATGACACATCCATAGCATTTGGTGAATACATCTCTGGGCATCGCTGCACCTCATGGTCAATGGTTCACATCATAGCCCACACTCTCCCATGTTCCATCCAGTGGGCCATGGGAGGATCTACAATGTCCGATAATTGTCCTTGCAGCACCACCCAGGACAACTCCAAGTCCCGAAAACACCTCCACATCTCATCTCTTCCTCCCATTCCCCGCACCCAGCAGCCACCATGGCCACTTTTTCCACACCAATGCCACATTTTCTTGATTACTAACCACAATAGTTCATGAATAGAATATAGGTAAGTCCACTCTAATCCTTACTGTATTCCTCCATCCTGTGGACCTTGGATTGGTTGTGTCCATTCCACATCTATGTCAAGAGGGGGCTTAGATTCCTCATGGATACTGGATGCAATCCTCCTGCTTTCAGTTGTAGGCACTCTAGGCTCCATGGTGTGGTGGTTGACATTCTTCAACTCCATGTTAGCTGAGAGGGGTAAGTCCAATAAACCAGAGTGTAGGAGCTGACGTCTGTTGAGGCTCAGGGCCTGGCTATCATATGGTCAGTTCAGAGATTCAGATCCCCTAGATTTATCTTAAACCCCAGCACCAACTACAATTCTGGTAAAGTAACAGGAAAGGCTTGTGAAAAGAGATCACATCTAAGTCCAGCTCCATCACGCAGAAACACCAACTCCAAAGAAGGGCCAACTGACATGGCAGTGAACTCCATCTGCCATGACCATAAAACCTGTGGGTCTCTTTAGCTCTCAGAAGAACCTATACCTGGGGTTGTATCTACTTTATCTGTCTCTGAAACTCTGCTCAGGTGTACATAAGGACAATCCTTCTGATAACCTCCAGACTCTTTTTTAGAGACTCATAGCCATATAAACTCATTTGTCCTTTCCATTTCCCCCTTGATTTAGGTCAAAAAGCATTTTTAACTCCTGTTATTATATGTAGACAGGGATATTCTGCTGGTCCGTGTTGAACCTTTAATTCAAGGTCATTTTCTAGTTATGTCATCCTCTGGTACTTGGTAGTGATCCCTCGGCGCCAGGGAGGCTCATCCCCGGAGTCATGTCCCACGCTGGGGGGAAGGCAGTGCATTTACATGCTGAGTTTGGCTTCGAGACGGGCCACATTTGAGTAACACAGAGGCTCTCAGAAGGGAACTCTTAGGCACAGTGCTGCTCTAGGCCTTGTTCTTATTTCAGGTGTATAGGCTCACAAGCATATTCATTAGTATCAGCGGCTCAGTGTTGGACCCTCATTCCTTCCTTGTCCTTGCCGTGGAAGCCTAATCTTAACATAATTTAATCAAAGGCATCTCAGCTGAATCTATTACAGTCAAAGAGTATCACACCCAGAGGAATAGACCAGTTTACAAACATAATCAATATCTCTTTTGGAATTCATAAATAATACCAAACTGTCACACCTGCCAACATCTTGATTTTGGAGATCTAGCTTCCAGGCTTGTGAGAAAATACATTTCTGTTTTAAGCCACTCAGTTTGTGGTGCTTTGTTATGGCAGCCCTAGGAAACTAATGCACTTTGTATTAAGTAAATCATTTGTGGGGTGATCCTTTGAGGCTACATAAATATCTTGTTCCTTACCAAAACATTCACTATTAGTATCAGTATCTATTGATGAATCTTGCCTGAATCAGTTTTTATGATATCTACAATTTCTAGCTCTTATCTTTTTTTCCCCTGTATTCTTATTTTACCTAAAGGAAGCAATTATTCTTCTCCTTTATTTATTATCAGTACTAATAACTTTATTTTTATGAATTTTTATTTTATTCAATGGATTTTTATTTTATTCAGTGGGTTGTAATCCATTCATGTCATTATTTACTTTGATGCTCAGTTGTCCCTGAGTTGATCAGTTGGAGCCCATTTAAGCTGGCTTCAGAAATGTTCTTTTTTAAATCTTTTCTTTTTTATTCTTTATTTTTTGATTTTTACTTTATTTTAATACATATCTATAATTTTTTTAGCACTTATTTACTCTGTGGCATAATAAGATATTCTCTCTCTCATCTCTTGCTTTATCTGTTCTAGTCCTGGAAGCAGACATTTCTCCAAGGAACCCTGGTTGCTTGTAGTAGATAATGATATTTAGAAACCAAAATATGGATGCTAGGTGTGCTTATTGCTACTGGACCTCATTACATCTAGTCTACTTCATTGACAGAGCTGTGTGTGTATACACATAAGTTTACATCTATTTATATGTCTGTACCTTGAGTTCATACATGTTCCAAACTGGATTTTAAATTTGCGTCCAAGTTTAGGTCAGGTATGACACAATGGGAAACTGAGGCCATAATGCATGAGAAAAGAGAGTTTGTTACAGATCACTGAGGGGGGTGTGCCATGATGGGTCAATGGGAAGCACATTCAGCTAAGGTGGTCAACCAGCAGTTGGGGAGCACACAGACAGAGCAAGAAGGACCCATGGGCTTGCACCTTTATTGTGGTCTAGGAATAGAGGTGAGTAGATTTCCTGTAGGAATCAAGGATTGGTTAGTTTAAAGCAAACACATGAAAAAGGAATGGGACTGGGAGTCCGAGGGTGGTGGGGATGGTGAGCTTATCATTTGGGACCAGCTCTGGATTTTGGGTGAGGAGTGTGGGTAGTGTGGGTGGTGGCCGCAGATGTGGGTTTGGGCCCTGGGGAGTTTATGCCCCAGGACTAGAAAGCTGCTTATTAAATAGGCTAAAGGTCAGTGTTGAGGCAAGTGGCTTAGCCAAAGTAAAATGGATGCCGAGGCAGCACACAAAAATTTTGATAGTTAAAACAATATAATATCACAGAAATTTTCCTAGTCCTCCCTCATTCCATATTTGCATCTCCCTTTTCCAAAAGTGAGATCACTACCATCAATATATTGACTCATTTACTCAGTCTTACAATACACAGAAAGTAGATTCAGAATTGCTGCACCCATACCACTGTGAAAAAGCAATTTATTGATTATAGGGCAAGATTTGTTTGCATAGCTTTTATCTTTTGACTGAGGATATGTAGTTTAAACACTCTGCTACAAATTTACTTGCATCAGTTTTTTTTTCCCTATCCAGCATGGTTTATGCTATTTGGTATGCGACTAGGTTCATGTTTTCTGTTTATATTCCATTTTAGATTTTATTTCTTTCTTTTTCTGTTGATTTATTTTTATTCTTAATTTTATATGTAAAATATTAAAATGATTTGGACAGACAAAACTATACAAGAAGATATATACTCAGAATTGTCACATTTTTCTTGTATCTGTCACTCCATTCTTACTCCACACTGGAGACAACTAATCTTATTAGATTCTGATTTATGCTTATGACGTATGTTTTAAAAAAATAAGCAGATAGATGTATTTTGAAATTTTCTCTTCTTTGGTACATAAAATGTAGTATACTTCATTTATATATTCTCTTGCACTTTGCTTTTGCCTTAACAGTGTATCTTGGAAATTGCTCCATTATATTTACAGAGATCTTCCTCATTCTTTTTTTAAATAAGTTTTTATTGAAGTATATCACTCATGCATGAACATGCATAAACAATAAATGTATAATAAAGATTGTGAACTTACAAAATAAACATATATAACATCATACAGGGGTCTCATACATCACCCCTCCATCAACACTTTGCATTGTTATGAAACATTTGTTCTAAACTATGCAAGAGCATTGTCAGAATATCACTACCAAACATAGTCCTTATCTTAATTTGGTGTATTTTTCCCCCAACCCACATTATTTTTTTTAAAATATATTTTTGTTACAGAGGTTGTGAACTTGCAAAACAATCATACAGATGTGTAGATTTCCTATACAACATCCCTTCACCATATACACCACACCATGGGGGAACATTTGTTACAGATTAGAGACATCATCAGACCATTACCACCAACCATGATCCATAGCGTTCATTTGGCACACTTTTTCCTTATATTTCCATTATCAACACAGTACAGTTTTGGCATTGATGAAAGAATATTACTGTATTGCTGCTAACCACAGTCTATAGGTCACACCAATTAGAGGTTTCCCATGCTTTCCCATATTCCCATCACCCCCGCAATAGTGATGTACATCTGCTCTAGCTCACAGAAGGACTCTCTTGCATTTGTATTCTCAACCACAATCCTCATCTACCTCTGGGTTCACTGTGTTATTCAGTCCCTAGATTATTCTTTAGCTTTCTTTCTATTGACATTTACTTCCCCAGAGTCTCTTTTTCAGCCACAATCCCATTTATAAACCAGTTGCTACTCACCATAATGTGTTACCATCAACTCTATCCATTTCCACATTTTTACAGTCAAGTTAATTAAAACTTCTACATACATTAAGCATCAGTAGTTCTTCTCAACCCTCCTCTTATCTCCTAATAACCTATACTCTAGGTTTTAATTCCATGTATTTATTCTCCATATTTAGTTCATATTAATGAGACCATGCAAAAATTGTTCTTTTGTGTCTGGCTTTCTTTGCTTAGTAAAATGTCTTCAAGATTCATCCATATTATCACGTGTCCCAATTTCATTTCTTTTTACTGCAGTGTAGTGTTCCACTGTATATATATATACATGACATTTTGTTTATCCATTCATTGTTGGATGGACACATGGGTTGTTTCCATCTTTTGGCAATTGTGAATAACGCTGCTATGAACATTGATGTGCAGATGTCTTTTTGTGTCATAGTTTTTAGTTCCTTTGTATATATTCCTAGTAGAGGAACTGTTGGATCATATGGCAGTTCTATATTTAGCTTCCTGAGGAACTGCCAAACTGTCTTCCATAGAGGCTGCAATATTTTACACTCCCACCAACAGTGAAGGAAGAAGTGTTCCCATTTCTCCACATCTTCTCTAGCACTTATTGTTGTCTGTTTTTTTTTAATAATGGCCATTCTATGTGGTATTAGATGATATCTTCTCATTCTTTTATTTTGTAGTTGCATAGTATTATGTATGAGTTTATTCAGCCACTTGGTTATCTATATGGGACTTAAGATTGTTTCCAATATTTTGCAATTAATAATAATGCTATAATATATATCTCATTGCATATTTTGTTTCCTTTTTATGCAGATTTATCTTCTGTGTAAATTCCTAAAAGTGACATTGCTGAGTAAAATGGTAAATACAGTGTAGTTTTGTTAGATGTTGCCAAATTCCCTTCTATAGGGGTTGTACCGATGGCTTCCTACCAGCAACCTATGATAGATAGTGCCTGTTTCTCCAAAACTGCCCTAACAGGGTGTGTCAGGCTTTTAACTTTTTTTCCAATCTGATCTGTAAGAAATGATACTGTGTAGTTTTATTTTGCATTTATCTTACTTTGAGTGAAGTTCAACATCTTTTCATATGTTTAAGAGCCATTTTCATATATATATTTTTAAAGGTACCAGGAGTGGGGATTGAACCTGGGATCATATATGTAGAAGTCAGCGCCTAAGCACTGATTCACATCAGCTCCCTTTCATATATTTTTTTGATGAATTGTCTTATCAGGTTTTTGTTTTTCCTATTTTTCTACCCTATACTTTGTCCTTTTTTCCATTGATTTTTAAAAATTTTTTATTACGGTAAAAAATATGATAAAAGTTAGCCCTTTAGTCATTTTTCAGTGTATAATTACATTAATAATGTTGTGCAACCATCAGCAGTATTTCCAAAAGTTTTTCATCTTCCCAAACAGAAATTCTGTATCCATTAAGCAGTCACTCCCCATTCCCCTCTCCCCCCAGTTTCTGGTAACCCCTAATCTACTTTCTATCTCTATGAATTTGCCTATTGTAAATATTCCATATAAATGAAATATACTATTTTCATACATTATTTTTCTTTTGTGTCTAGCTTGTTTCACTTAGGATAATGTTCTCACTATGTTGTTCATGTAGCAGAACTTCATTCTATTTCATGGCTGAATAATAGTCCATTATATGGATTTACCACATTTTGTTTATCCATTCATCTGTTGATGGACACTGGTTATTTCCACCTTTTGGCTATTGCAAATAATGCTGCTGCGAACATTGGCATACAAGTATCTGTTTGAGTCCCTATTTTCAATTCTTTTGAGTATGTCTTTAGGAATGAAATTGCTGGATCATATAGTAACTCTATGTTTAACTTTTTGAGGAATTGCCAAACAGCTTTCCACAGCTGCTACACTATTTTACATTCCTACCAACACTGGACAAGGGTTCCAGTTTCTCCATCTCTTCTCCAATACTTGCTATTTTCTGTTTTTTAATTTTTCTTTATAATACCCATCTGTATTAGCCAAAAGGGGTGCTGATGTAAAGTACCAGAACTCTATTGGCTTTTATAAAGGATATTTATTTGGGGTAGAAGCTTACAGTTACAAGGCCCTAAAGAGTCCAACTCAAGGTACCATAAGAGGTACTTTCTCACCCAAAGTCATTTGCCATGTGTTGAAGCAAGATGGCGGGTGATGTCTGCGAGGGTTCAGCCTTCCTTCTTCCTCTTAAGGCTCCATGGTCCCAGCTTCTTCTGATCTCAGCTGTAGGCTGGCATAAGGCTCTCTCTCAGGACTTCTCAGCTGCTTTGTTTTCTTCAGCTGCAAACTATAAGGCTCATCTCTCTTCCTGAGGCCTCTACCATGTCCATGGAGCTATTGCTCTTCCCCCATGTTCTTCTTCTCTGTGCATCTACTTACATGTTCTCGATTGAGTGTCTGTTTATATAACCCACAAAGGGGGTGGGGAATCAACTGCATGCCCTAATAATGTTGTTAAATCAAAGCCCTAATCTTAACATAATTTAATCAAAGGCATTTCAGCTGACTCTAATACAATCAAGGGGTATCTATCCCAGAGAAACAGACCAGTTTGCAAATTTCTTTTTGAAATTCATAAATAATCTCAAACTGCTACACCATCCTAGTGGGTGTGAAGTGGTATTTCATAATGGTGTTTATTTGTATTTCCCTAATGACTAATGATTTTGAGCATCTTTTCATGTGCTTATTGGGGAAATCTATTTTAAGTCCTTTGCCCATTTTTTAAATTGGGTTTTGTCTTTTTGTTGTTGAATTGTAGTAGTTCTTTATGTATTATAGGTACTAAACCCTTATCAGATCCATTATTTGCAACTATTTTCTCCTATTCTTTAGGTTGTCTTTTCAGTTTCTTGGTAATGCCCTTTAATGAACAAAAGTTTTTAATTTTGATGATGTCTAATTTATCTATTTTTTCTTTTGTTGCTTATGCTTTAGGTATCATATTTAAGAATCCATTGTCCAATCAAAGTTCTTAAAGATGTGCTCTTATGTTTTCTTCCCAGAGATTTATGGTTTTATTTAGGTCGTTGATCCATTTTGGGTTAATTTTTGAATGTGGGGTGTCCCTTGATTTTTTAAAAAAGATTTATTTATTTATTTATATATTTATTTATTTATTTGTCACCACCACCACCACCACCACCACCACCACCACCCCCGCTGTTTTTGCAGTTGTTGTCTGCTTTCTGTGTCCATTCGCTGTTTGTTCTTCTGTGTCTGCTTGTCTTCTATTTAGGCAGCACCTGGAACCAATCCTGGGGCCTTCTGGAGTGGGAGAGAGGTGCTCTATCTCTTGTGCCACCTCAGCTCCCTGATCTGCTGCATCTATTGTCTTTCCTCTGTGTCTGTTTTTGTCATATCATCTTGCTGCGCCAGCTCTCTGTGCAGGCCAGCACTTCATGTGAGCCAGTACTCCTGCATGGGCCAGCACGCTGCACAAGTCAGTACTCTGTGTGGGCCAGCTTGGCTTCACCAGGAGGCCTCAGGAATCGAACCCTGGACCTCTTATATAGTAGATGGGAGCCCAATCACTTGAGCCACATCCATTTCTCTGTCCCTTGATGTTTAGGAGTTCTTTATGTGTTAAGGATATTAACCCTCTATCTGTGATATGCATGGCAACAATTCACTCCTCCTACTGCACTTTGTCATTTGCCTTTGGACTTTGCTTTTATGTCTTTGGACTTATTTTTGTGGTTGAATTTTTCCATTTTTTATTACATCTACCTTCATAGTTAGAAAACTTTTCCCTACACTCAGGTTATAGAGGCTTTCTCCTATGCTTTCTTCTAGTGTTTTTTATGGTTTCATTCTTTACATTTAGCTCCCTAATTTATATGTTGTTGATTCTACTTGTTTGTTTTTGTTTTTAGGATGTGCTCAACTGCTTGAGCCACATCTGCTACCTTCTATATGTTTTTATGTATTTATTTTTTGATATCTTTTTTTTTAAAGATTTATTTATTTCTCTCCCTGCCCCCCCCCCCCACCCCAGTTGTCTGTTCTCTGTGTCTATTTACTGTGCCTTCCTTGTCTGCTTCTGTTGTCATCAGCGGCACGGGAATCTGTGTTTCTTTTTGTTGCGTCATCTTGTTGTGTCAGCTCTCTGTGTGGGTGACGCCATTCCTGGGCAGGCTGCACTTTCTTTCGTGCTGGCAGCTCTCCTTACGGGGCGCAGTCCTTGCAGGGACACCCCTGTGTGGCACAGCAATCCTTGCACGCATCAGCACTGTGTATGGGCCAGCTGCACACGGGTCAGGGAGGCCCAGGGTTTGAACCGCGGACCTCCCATGTGGTAGACAAATGCCCTAACCACCGGACCAAATCCACCGCCATGATCTTTAATATTACATTGTTTAGTACCATTAAAAACTTATTTTTAAAATTGGATCACATTAAATTCATAGCTTAATTTAGGGTACTGGCATCTTTGTGATTTAGTATTATTCTATCCAAGAACAAGAGATGTCTTCATTTATTGAAGTCTAATTTTGTGTTTTTCACAAATATTTTAAAGTTTCCCTTATATACGTTTTCCACTTTTTTGCTGCTTTTTTAAGTGTTTTTATCTTCTAACTAGTGTTTGTTTATGAAGGTTACTGCTTTCTGTAACCTTCAAATGATTTCTGTATTCTTCAAATGATTGTCTTCATTTTATTGTTGATTTTCTACTATTTTCCAGATATACTCTCATATCATCTGAAAATTGAGTTTTACTTTTTCTTTTCCAGTTCTTATGCCTCTAATTGTTTTCTCATGTCTGATTTCATTAGCTAATTCTTCCCGTCAGTGTTCCATTGTAGTGGTGATAATAGGTATTCTTGCTTTGTTCCTGACGTTAGTGGAAATGTCTCTAGAATTCATTCCCCCTTAAGTAAGATGCTGGCTTTAGGATTTCACTGTATCTGTATTTATATGTGTATCACTAGCTATTATCTATCAGCTATCTATCTATCTATCTATCAATCATCTATCTAATCACCTATCTATTTTTGGATACTTTAAGGAAGTTACCATCAATTTTAGTCTACTTTGATGTTTTAGCAGGATTGGTATTGAATTTTTTTCCAGCATATTTGTTTCAGCATTTATGGAGATAAACATATAAATTCTATCCTTAAGTCTATTTAAATAGTGAATTATATAGTGGATTTCCTAATATTGAACCATCATTGTATTTCTGGAATAAATCTTACTTAGTCATCATGTAATATTGTCTTAATGTGGTTCTACTCTGTTTGCATATATATTTTTTATTGTCTTTTTTTAAAAGAAATATAGATCACACAAAATGTTACATTAAAAAATATGAGGGAAGCGGACTTGGCCCAATGGATAGGGCATCCGCCTACCACATGGGAGGTCCATGGTTCAAACTCTGGGCCTCCTTGACCCATGTGGAGCTGGCCCATGTGCAGTGCTGATGGGCTCAAGGAGTGCTGTGGCCATGCAGGGGTGTCCCCCGCATAGGGGAACCCAATGCGTAAGGAGTGCACCCATAAGGAGAGCCGCCCAGTGCAAAAGAAAGTACAGCCTGCCCAAGAAAGGCACTGCACACATGGAGAGCTGACACAACAAGATGATGCAACAAAAAGAAACACAGATTCCTGGTGCCACTGATAAGGATAGAAGCGGTCACAGAAGAACACACAGCGAATGGACACAGAGAGCAGACAACTGGGGGTGGGGGAGGGGAGAGAAATAAATAAATAATGACGTTCCCATATACCCCACTCCCCAATGCTCCCTACTCTTCCCACATCAACATCCTCTTTCATCAGTGTGCTTATATTTTATTTTGGATTTTTGCATTGGTGTTCATAAATGAGATTGGTCTGCAGTTTTCCTTTTTGGTACAGTCTTAAACGGGTTTATGTAGCAGGATACTTGGTTCATGAAAAGAATTTGGAAGCTTTACATTTTTTATGCTCTCGAAGAATTTTTGTAGCATTGGTATTGTCTGATCTTTGAAAGTTTGATAAAATTCTTTTGTGAAACTTTTGTGGGATAGTTCTTTGATAACTATTCTATATAATGTGATCGCTTTAAGCTTACGAATTTTTCTGGGGTGAATTTTGTTAAAATGCATTTCTTTTTAAAAAAAATTTTTTTCTCTCTTTACTTTTTTCTAAATGTTACATTCAAAAAATATAAGAGGTCCCCATATATCCCCCACCTCCAAAATGTTTAAGAAATTTTGTGATTTTGGTTAGTATTTCCTCTTCCCTTAACAGTTATTTAACAGAGGTTTTTTTTAAATTTCAAGGTGGAAGATATTTTGTTTTTAACTTTTAGTTATTTCATTGTTTTCAGAGGGTTTGCAATATTTCTACTTTATGGAACTTACTGATTTGTGGCTTAATATATGATCAGGTTTTATGAATGTTCCATATGGGCTTGAGACAAAGGTATATTTCCTATGATTGGGGTATATTTTGATAGCCATAACATCTATCTCATCGATTATGTTATTTATGTTGTCTCTATTCTTGATTTTTGTCTATTTGATCTGTCTTGTACTGAGAGTGGTATCTCTTATTGTTAGTATGTTTCTCTGTTTTTCCTTGCATCTCATAATTTCTGCTTTATGTAAGTGTTTGCTTATTATTTGTTGTGTATGTACTTATTACATATATTTCTTGTGGATTGTGGCTTTTAGCATTAAAAATGCCATCCTTTGCCATGTTTAGTATGTTTATGCTTTTTGGTTTGAATTCTGATGTCAGGATATCAAATCCTGCTTTCTCAATTTTTTCATTTATCTGGTGTACCTTTGCCTATCTCTTTACTTTTAGCCTTTTAGAATTACTTTGTTTTAGGTGTGTCTCTTGTATACAGTATATCTGGGTATTGCTTTGTAACCCAATCTGAAAATCTTTTTCTTTTATTAGGCTAGTTACCTTAATCACATTTATTGAATTGACTGATATGTATGGTTTGAATTCTGATATATTGTTTTATGTTATAATTATTGCGTTTTATTTGATTTGTTATAATTACTATGTGTTTTATGCTCTATTTGTTGCGCTTCTTTATGTGTTTTCTGTTCTTTTTAAAAAAATTCTTTTGATAGGTAGGAAAGTTTGTACTTTGTTTTAGTGGTTTCCTTTCTCCTTGATCTTTTTTTAAATGCCCTTAATACCCTGTTTTTGTTTTTTAAAAAATCTTTTATTCTCTGGTTGGTCAGTTTTAAGTGGTGTTCTTTGATTCTCATATACTGCCTATACAACAGTCAATGAGTTTATTCTATTTTCCCCTTTCCCTGTTCTTTCTTCTCCCATTTTAAAAGTTGCATTACAGCTACTTTGGTAGAGTGTATGATATTTATGTATTCTTCCACACTTGTCCCACCTTTATTTAAGTCTTGAATCTATAATTAAATATATTAAATGGTCATGATCAGTCCTGTCGAAGTTTCCAAAGTCATCTTTTGGTTGTATAAAGCTCGTTCTCTAGTAGTTTCCATAATAAGGGCTTTTCAGGACAGTATTCCCAGAGTTCCTGAACATTTAAAACCATTTTTCTATAGCCATGATGCCTGCAGGACAGCTTGTCTGGATATAAAAATCCTTGGTTTGTACCTTTTTCCCTTGTGTTTCTTGAAATTGCCACTCCACTATTGTCAGGTCTTATATTGCCCTTGTGTACTCTGATGCCAGCTGAATTTTCTTACCCTTTGGAGTAATTTGGCCTTTTTGCCTGGAGGCCCTTAGAATTTTTTTCTTTATCTTTAATGTCTAATAGTTTTGTTAGGATATGTCTTGTAGTTGACTTTTGCAGGTCAGGTACTAGGTGGCCCCTTTCCATATCTATATTTAGGTCTTTTATTTATCGAAAGTTTTCTTGGATTATAGTTTTAAATATTAGTTCTATTCCATTGTTTTGTTTCTTTCCTTTGAGGATTCCAGATTGTTACATTGTATTTTTTCTCTCATTTTAGTTTGTTACATTATTTAAAAACAAATAGTATATTCTTTCACTCAAATATTATTTACATTGAAGAATTAGCATATGTAGTTGTTTCCTTTTTATGGCCCTTTTAAGTTATATATAGGAAATAAAATTTTTGTACTTAATATGAAATATATTTAATGAAAGATTGATGCCTTAACCTCCAATACAACTACTTTGCTTTAAGTTGGTTACTACCAATTTGTAATTAAAACAAATCTATATATTTTTTATTATGTTGTATTTTTGGCCTGTCTTCTGTTTCAACCACTTTTTCTGTGATCCTTTTGTCTTCATTTTTTTTTTTTTTAAAGATTTATTTATTTATTTAATTTCCCCCCCTCCCCTGGTTGTCTGTTCTTGGTGTCTATTTGCTGCGTCTTGTTTCTTTGTCCGCTTCTGTTGTCGTCAGCGGCACGGGAAGTGTGGGCGGCGCCATTCCTGGGCAGGCTGCTCTTTCTTTTCACGCTGGGCGGCTCTCCTCACGGGCGCACTCCTTGCGCGTGGGGCTCCCCTACGCGGGGGACACCCCTGTGTGGCACGGCACTCCTTGCGCGCATCAGCGCTGCGCATGGCCAGCTCCACACGGGTCAAGGAGGCCCGGGGCTTGAACCGCGGACCTCCCATATGGTAGACGGACGCCCTAACCACTGGGCCAAAGTCCGTTTCCCCCTTTTGTCTTCATTTATCTCATTTTTATTCTTTCAGTTGTTTTTCCTGCCTTTCTTTAATGCGCCTTATTAAGTTTTTATTCAAATTATTGCTCCTTGGGCATCTTGCATTTTTTAGTATTTTTTTTTACTTTGCACTGCCCAACTGTATAGGTTTTCACAAAATATATAATGGCTTGTATCTGTCACTGCAATATCATGCAGAACAGTTCCAGTGTCCCAAAAATGCCCCATAGTACACCTATTCTTCCCTCTCCCTCCTCTCAGAGCCTCTGGTGACCACTGTCTTTATATCAGTGTTACAAGTAGTATTCATTTCTGAGATGATTTTGTCTTTTTCTTCAGTTTTTTTCCTGAATTCAATCAACTGTCATTTCATTTCTTTCTGTTGTTTGTCCATTTCTAGTCTTGGTTTTTGAATTTGTGATTAAAGCTGTTTACCCCCAGATCTCCAAGTGCTTATTTGAAGATATTTAATCTAGTTTAGAATGCTTAATTATTGTTTTCTTCTGCTTTGTATGTTTTAAAAAAGATTTATTTTATTTATTTATCGTCTGCCCCTGCCGCTTTGCTTGCTGTCTGCTGTGTCCATTCGCTGTGCATTCTTCTGTGTCAGCTTGTCTCCCTTTGTTGCGTCATCTTGCTGCCACAGCTCTCCGTGGGCGCGGGCCAGCTTGCCCTCCCAAGAAGGCCCAGGAAAGCAAACCCAGGGCCTCCCAAGCCCAATCAGTTGAGCCACATCTGCTTCCCCTGCTGTGTGTTTTATTTTGTGGGGTGAATTTTTAATCATCTGAACTGTTTTCTCATTTTCTGTTGTTCTTAAAGAACCTTTGAATGGATGCAGACTGTTTTATCTATTTGTTTTGAGCACAGGGTTGGGGGTTTGGGTGGCTTACCTAATTACTAGTTGAACTTGTCAGTGAGGTGAAGTGCACTTTCCTTAATGGATGAAGTTTTCTTTTGGCAATGGGGAAAAAGCATTGTCTTTCGTGACTCTAAATTTCTCGCCCCCCCCCTTCACCACCAGCTCCAAAGGGTACTTCTTCCTTCCATTTTGCCCTTTTCTCCTTCAGAAATGATGCTTTTTTGTGTGTCCCACTCACATTCAAGACCTTTATGTATAGCTGGTGCTCTGATAAATTTGAACAGTTTTTCAGTATTTTTTCTTTCGATTTTAGTTTATCTCAGGCCCTCCACTATCTCCTCTTCTCTTTACCATCTTTACAAACCTGCTTCATACTCCAAAAAGTTTTATGGAAGGAGTTTAAAAACCAGTTGAGCTGGAATTTAATAATTATTTCTTACTTACAGGTAATTTGAAATTTGTAGCATTCTCTATTTTTAATTATAAGTTATACTTAAGGTGCAGGTTATGCATGGTTTTATTTGCTCTTCATGTTGATTTGTGTAGGTTTTTAGAGGACATGTAGAGATATTTGGGTTTATACAGATGCATTATCCTAGATTACCTGGAAGGCTCTTTAACTTTTTTTCATTTAAAAAATTAAGGTACAATTTATAAACAGTAAAATTTACACAAGTGTGAAGTTCTGAAAGTTTTAACAAACCCATATGTTATGTAACTACCATCACAATGAAGATATAGAACAGTATTTCTTATTGTAGTCAACCCCTCCCTGTATCGTGGTCCCTGTAAATCACTGATTTCTTTTTGGTTCCTATAGTTTTGCTTTCCCTATAATGTTATGTAAATGGAATTATACAATATGTAACCTTTTCAGTCTGGCTTCTTTCACTTAGCATAATACTTTGAGTTTCATCCATATTATTGCATGTATCAGTAGTTTATTTTTTTAATTAAAAAATTTATTGAAGTATATCACTCATACATAAACAAAAAGTATATAGCAATAGTTGTGAACTTACAAAAGAAACATACACAACATATGCAGGGTTCTCATACCTTACCCTACCAATACCTTGCATTGTTATGAAACATTTTTAACTAATGATAAAAGAGCATCCTGAAAATACTACTAACCAAAGTATCTTACATTTAGTGTATTTTCCCCCAACCCCCACCCTATTATTATTATTATTTTTATGTCATTTATACATGAACATACATAAACAATAAGTGTATAGTAAAAGTTATAAATTTACAAAGCAAACATGCATAACATCATATAAAGGTCCCATACATCACCCCACCACCAACACCTTGCGTTGTTATGAGACATTTGTTACAAATTACGGAAGAATATTGTAAAAATTCTTACAACTAACTATAATCCTTATCTTATATTTGGTGTACTTTCCCCCAAACCTACCCTATTAATATTTTTAAAATCTATTTTTATGACAGGAGTTGTAAACTTACAAAAAAATCATGCACATGTGCAGAATTCTCAAACAACACTACTCTATCAACATACCACACCATGGTGGAGCATCTGTTACAGATTATGAGATAATATCATCAGACTATTACCAGGCCCATTGTGTATATTTGGCACACTTTTTCCATACTCCCCTATTATCAACACAGTACATCTTTGGCATAGATGAATGAATATAACATTATTACTGTTAACCACAGTCCATAGGTCACTCCAGTTGTATTTTTCCCAGGCTTCTTTGCCACATTCCCACCACCCTGCAATAGTGACATACATCATCTCTAGTTTACAAAAGATACTCTTGCATCTATACCATCAACCACAATTCTCATTCACCTCTGGATTTACTGTGTTGTTCAGTCCCTAGATTATTCTCTAGCTTTCTGTCAATTGGCATTTACATCCCTAGACTACCCTTTTCAGCCACATTCCCATTTCTAACCCAGCTGTTATTCACTATAATGGGTTACCATCAACTCTATACATTTCTACACTTTTACAGTAAAGTTAATTAAAATTTTTACATACATTAAACATCAGTAGGCCATCTCAGCCTTCCTCTTACCACCAGGTCTTGAAGGTATTTTCCTACATTTTCTTCTAGAAGCTTTGTGGTTCTTACTTTTATATTTAGATTTTTGATCCATTCTGAGTTAATTTTTGTAGAAAGTGTGACATAGGGGTACTCTTTCCTTCTTTTGGCTATGGATATTCAGTTCTCCCAGCACCATTTATTGAATGGACATTTCTGCCTGACCTGGGTGGGTTTGACAGGCTTGTCAAAAATCACTTGAACATAGATGTGAGGGTCTGTTTCTGAACCATCATTTTCTTCCCATTGGTCTATGTGTCTGTCTTTATGCCAGTACCATGTGGATTTCCCCCGTCCCCCTCTCCCACCCTGCTGTTTGCTGTCTGTGTCTGTTCACTGTGTGATCTTCTGTATCTGTTTCTCTTTTTGTCTTCTCTTCTTGTCTTTCTCCTCTAGGATTCACTGGGATTCGATCCTGGGGACCTCTGATGTGGAGAGAGGTTCCCTGTCAATTGCGCTACCTCATTCCTGGTCTCTACTGCACTTCACCTTGACTCTCCCCTTCGTCTGTCTTTTGTTGCATCATCATCTTGCTGTGTGACTCACTTGTGTGGGCACCGCATCACCGTGCGGGCAGTCGGCTTGCCGCATGGGCACTTGGCTTGCCACGCGGGCACTGGCTCACCATGTGGGCACTTATGCGGGCACTCAGCTCACCTCATGGGCACTCACGCAGGCACTCAGTTCACCACGCAGGCACTCACATGGGCACTCAGCTCGCCATGTGAGCACTCAGCGAGCACTCGGCTCACCATTCAGGCACTCGCATGGGCATTTGGCTCACCACATGGGCACCTGACTCACTGCACGGGCACCCACATGGGCACTCAGCTTGATGCGTGGGTACTCGGCTCACTGTTTTGTCACTCAGCTTGCCACACAGGCACTGGCTCACCATGCAGGTACTCTCTCTCATCTTGTTTTTCACTAGGAAGCCCCAGGGATTGAATCTGGGTCCTCCCATATAGTAGGTGGAGGCCTTATCACTTGAGCCACATCCACTTCCCAGTACCATGCTGATTTTACCACTATAGCTAGGTAATATAATTTAAAGTCCGGAAGTGAGTGTCTTCCAACTTCGTTTTTCCTTTTTAAGATGTTTCTGGTTGTTCAGTACCCCTTACCCTCCCATATAAATTTGATAATTGTGTTTTCCATTTATTTTTAAAATGCTGGTGGAATTTTTTTATCAGGATTGCATTGAATCTGTATATCAATTTGAGTAAAATTGACACCTTAATGATATCTAGTCTTCAATCTGTGAACATGGGATGTTCTTCCAATTAGTTAGCTCTTTTTTGATTTCTTTTAACAATGAGTTGTAGTTTTCTGAATAGAAGTGCTTTACATCATTGGTTAAGTGTATTCCTGTATATTTGATTATTTTAGTCACTATTGTAAATGGAATTTTTTTTCCTGACTTCCTCCTTACATTGAGCATTACTAGTGTCTTTTTATGCCTCAGCAGGATCCCAGATACAGCCAAAGTAGATACAACCCCCGGTACTGGTTTTCCTGAGGGCTATAGAGACCCACAGGTTCTATGGTCATGGCAGATGGCTCTGGGGTTCAGTGCCGTGTCAGTTGGCCCTACTTTGGAGTTTGTGTTCCTGAGTGTGATAGACTTGGACTCAGATGTGACCTTTCTACACATGCCTCTTCTGTCACTTTTACTGGACCTGTGGTTTGTGCTGGGGTTGGTGTATACTCAGGAGACCTGAATCTCTGAACTGTCCATGTGACAGCCAGGACCTAAGCCTCAGCAGACTTGCAACTCCTACCCTCTGGTTTATTGGACTTACCCTGGCCAGCTAACAAGGAGGTAAAGAGGGTCAACCACCACACCAGGGAGCCGAGAGTGCCTACAACTGCAAGCAGGAGAATTGCATCCATCATCCATGTGGAATATAAGCCCCCTCTTAATATAGAGGGGAGTGGACATAACCATCCCAGGGTCCACAGGCTGGAGGAATAGAGTATGGATTAGAGTGGACTTACTGATACTCTACTATGGAACTACTGCGATTAGTAATGGAAGAAATTGTAGTGTTGATGTGGAGAAAGTGGCCACGGTAGCTGCTAAGGGTAGGGAGAGGGAAGAAGAGATATGATGTAGGTGCATTTTCAGGACTTGAGTTGTCCTGGGTGGTACTGCAGGGACAGATGCTGGACATTGTATGTCCTGCTATGGCTCACTGAGTGGACTGGGGAAGAGTGTAAACTACAATGTAAAACATTATCCATGTGATGCAGCAGTGCTCCAAAACATATTTATCAAATGCAATGAATGTGCCACAATGATGAAAGAGGTTGTTGATGTGGGAGGAGTGGAGTGAGGGGGGTGGGAGGTAGATAGGGACCTCTTATATTTTTTGAATGTAACATTAAAAAAATGGAGAAAAAAATAAAGTCTATTTCATCTGATATAAATAGAGCTACTCCAGCCTTTTTATTTGTTTATTTATTTTTGTTGCTGCATGGGTGGAATATCTTTTTCCAGCCATTCCCTTTCCATCTATTAGTATCCTATGGTCTAAGGTGAGTCATTAGCAGGCAGAGTATAGATGGCTCTATTTTCTTATCCACTCTGCCAGTCTGTATCTTTTGGTTGGGGAGTTTAATCCATTAATATTCAATGCTATTATAGTAAAGGCAGTTCAGATTTCACCCATTTTGAGATTTGACTTTTATCTGTCATATTTTATTTTTACCACCCCTTTGAGACTTTTAGTTATTTTTACTGATATTATCTTCATTTCTAGGCTCTCTTCCAAGCCTCTGTCTCCTGTCTTGTCTTTTCAGACTATAGCACACCCTATAGTATTTCCTGCAAAGGTAGTCTCTTTGTTACAAACTCTGTCAGTTTCTGTTTATCTGTGAATATTCTAAGCTCACCCTCATTTTTGAAAGACAGCCATGCCAGATATAAGATTCTTGGCTGGAAGTATTTCTCTTACAGTATTTTAAATATACCACTGTCTTCTTGCCTCCATGATTTCTGATGAGAAATCGGCACTTAAAATATTGGGTATCCCTTATATGTTATGCATTGCTTTCCTCTTGCTGATCTCAGAATTCTGTCATTGTCTTTGGCATTTGACACTTTGATTAGTATGTGTCTCAGAGTTGGTCTGTTCAGATTTATTTGGATGGGAATATATTGTGCTTCTTGGACAGGGATGTCTATGTCCTTCAATAGGGTTGGGAAATTTTCTACCATTATTTCTTCAAATAGTCCTTCTGCCCCTTTTCCCTTCTCTTCTCCTTCTCAGACACCCGTGGCATGTATGTTTTCACATCTCTTGCTGTCATTTAGTTTTCTGAGATCTTGTTCAATTTTTTCCCATTCTTTTCTCCATCTGTTCTTTTAGTGTTCACTTTCAGAGGCCATCTCTTCAAGCTTGCTAGGCCTTTCTTCTGCCTCCTCAAATCTATTATATTATTCAAGTGTATTTTTTATTTCATTTATTGCACCTTTCATTCCTGTAAGATCTGCTATTTTTCTATGTATGCTTTCAAATTCTTTTTACTCATCTACTGTTTTCTTAATATCCTTAATCTCTTTAGCCATCTCATTGAATTTATTAAGGAGATTTGTTTGAACATCTATATTTATGATTAGGTGTCTCAACTTCTTTATGTCATCTGGAGGCTTATCTTGTTCCTTTAACTGGGCCATATCTTCATGTTTCTTGGTATGGACTATGAGTTTTTGTTTGTGTCTTGGCACCTGGCTTACTAGATGTATTTATTCTGGGTACAGTTTCTCTCTTTAGTTTAGGGTTTTCTTGCCTTTTCTCCCTTGCTGTTTGTGTGGTAGAAGTCGAGGATATAGTTGGTGCTGTAAGCCGTGGAGGCTCAAGCTCCCTTCCTTGCC
The DNA here is from genome assembly GCF_030445035.2 of Dasypus novemcinctus. Classification (NCBI taxonomy): domain Eukaryota; kingdom Metazoa; phylum Chordata; class Mammalia; order Cingulata; family Dasypodidae; genus Dasypus; species Dasypus novemcinctus. Next base: position 55,960,938 of record NC_080704.1, on the reverse strand, counting down.
CAAGGGACCAATAAAACTTCTCCCACTTTTCTCCTTTGCCAGGGGTATGGACAGAGCCATAGCTGTGTGGAACAATCCAAGTCATGCAGGCCTAGACTGTAGTTGCCCAGAGAGACTGATGAAGCTTCATGCCCCTTTCTCTCCTGCCTGGGGTGGGGATGGAGTGGAGATGTGGGCAGCAATCTATGCTCTGCAGGTCCAAAATGACCGTAGCTGCCCCGTGTAGTTCCGACTATTATATCTGTGCCAGCTGAATATACCTGCAGTTACCCGGAGAGGCTGGGGCAGGGCCTGCCATCTTCCTCCCTGCTAGAGGTGGGGCTGAAGCCTAGGCTAAGGCTGCAGTCTGATCTGGGTCAAAGAAACCGGTCCCTACCGTTGCTCTGATTTCAGTCAGCCTGGCTTCCCCTCATGCTGGGGGCGGAGTCAAAATGGGGGCTACCAACCTCTTTCCTACTTGGACAGGTTCAAACTTTAGCTGTTCTTAGGGTTATAATTTAGCCAGCCGAATTTACCTAATCAGTAGCTGAAGTTGGTGCCCAACCATCTCTTCATCCCGTGTTTTTGGGAAGTGGAACTTCCAGTTCCAGCTGTGGAATAGCTCCTGAGGTGGCTTGCACCATCACTGGAGGCTGGGCATCAGCTTCTGTGGTGTGGAGCACTCTACTTACGAATCTTCTCTGCAGATGGGCAGTCTCCTCTAATTCTTTCTAGGATATTGCAGGATGCTCTTCTGGTCTCCTGGAGCCCCCAAACAGGTGCTTTTGATAGTTCTGGGTGATTACTAATTGTCCTGTAGCCTGAGCTGTTTCTAGCAGCTCCTTATTTTGCTGCCATCTTCTTTGTTGTCAGTTCATTCATTTTTATTGGTGAGTAGTGTTAAACTTGTATGGTTCTAATTTGTTTATCCATTTACTGGTTGGAGAACATTTGTATTATTTCCAGTTTTTCGTGATTACAAATAATGCTGCTATATAAACGTTCTTATACAGGTTTTTGGGTTCACATAAGCTGTCATTTCACTTGGGTAAATACCTGGGAGTGAGATACTGCAGGGTCCTATGCAAGATATGTTTAACTTTATAAGAAACTGGAAAACTGTTTTTCAAAGTGGCTATGCCATTTTCATGTCTACCCATGATATATGAGAATTCTAGTTGTTTTACATTCTCACCAGCACTTGGTATTGTCTGCTTTTTTTCCTGCTCATTAATAGATGTCTAGTAGTATCTTGCATTTTAATTTGCAGTTCCTTCATAACTAATAATGTTGTGCATCTTTTCTTGTGCTTATTTGCCATTTGCATATCTTCTTTGGAGAAGTATCTCTCTTTTGCCCATTTTTAAATTCAACCATTTACTTATTATTAAGGTTTGAGAATTCTTTATATATTCTCAATGAAAGTCCTTTGCTAGATGTGTGGTTTGTAAATATTTTTTCCTAGTCTGCAGGATTTCTTATCATTCTCTTAATGGTGTCCTTCTGAATTTTGGTACCTTATCTAAGAAATCTTTGGCTAACTCAAGGTTAAACATATTTTCTTCTAGAAATTTCAAAGTTTTAGATTTTAGAGGTATGTCGGTATGTCTATAATCCTTTTTTTTTTTTTTTTTTGGAAGTACCAGGGATAGACCTCAGGACCTTGTGCATGCAAAGCAGGAGCTCAACCACTACAACCCCTCCCCTCTATAATCCATTTTGAGTTAATTTTTAGGTATGTTTGGAGGTATGGATCAAGGTTCTTTTTTTTTTTTCTTTTCATATGGATATCCATTTATGTCAGCACCATTTGTTGAAAAGGCTATCTGTCCTTTCTCCATTGAATTGCCTTTGCACTTTTGTTAAACATCATTTTAAAATATTTTTAAGTATAACTTACATAAAGAAAAGTGTACAGTTTGTAAGTGTTCAGCGTGATGAATCATCACAAAGTGAACACACTGTGTAGTCACCACCTGGGTCAAGGTACAGAACATCATCAGGGCCTCAGAATTTCTCCCTCATGCCCTCTCCCAGTTAGTGCCACCTATCAATGCTAATTACTATCCTGACTCCTGACATCATGGATTAGCTTTGCAGCATCATGTGTTCTTTTGTGTCTGGCTTCTTTTGCTCATCATTTCATCTGAGATTCATCCAGGTTGGACATGCAGTTGTAGTTCATTCATTTTCATTATTGTATAGTATTCCATTAAATGACTGTACCACAAATTTATTTATTGTACTGTTGATGGATATTTGAATTTTCCCCACAGTATTAGAAATAATATCGCTGTGAACATTCCTGTGCTTGTTTTCTGGTTTACATGTTCATGATTTTCTCTAAGGTGTATACCTTACCTAGGAGTAGAACTGCTGGGTCATAATGTGTACAAATCACTAACTCTAGTACCTAATGTCAAACTTTTTCAAAGTAATTATACCAGTTTACACTCCTATGCAAAGCATGTGAGAGTTCCCATTTCTCCACAATCTTATGGTATCTTAATCTGCTTAATTATAATCTTTCTTGTGGATGCATGGTGGTATCTCAATGTGGCTTAAATTTTCATTTACATAACTGCTAATGAGGTTGAGTACGATTTCTTATGTTCATAGGTCAAATTTTTTTTTCTTTTTAGTAAGGAACTTATTCACATTTTTTGTCCATTTTTTATTGTGTCTTTTGTATGTTTATTATTAATTTGTAGGAGTTACTTTGTATATTCCAGATAAGAACCCTTTATCATTTATGAATTTTACATATGATGTCCTCTCCATCAATGACTTGCCTTTTCACAATCTTTCTTTTAATGTTATAATGTTTATAAGTCTTTTCCATTTTGATTAATGCTGGGGGATAGAATTCTTTTCCTATCCCCAGCTTATGAAAACATTTTCCTGTATTATTTTCTAGACACTTTGTTACCTCTCACATTAGATTACAATTTATCTGCAGCTAAATTTCTGTATATGGTGAGAGTTATGGGTTAAATTTCATTTTTCCCTGTATAGATGTCTAATAACCTATCCACATTTATTTGAAAGGTCATCCTTTCTCCACTGCTTTTCTACCAGCTTTGTCATAAATCATGTGTCCATATGTGTTTGGATTCTGTTTTTTCCCACTGGAGAATTTATCTATTCTTACACCAATACCATGTTGTCTTAATTACTGTATTACTTAATGGGCTGGTTTTTCATCCATGGTTAGTGATTCTTCCACAGAGTAGGTCTAACTTGATATAAAGTAGACATCCTGTATTAAGTTATTATAATGAATAGTGAACCCATTCAGCAGTTCCCCTACATTCCATCCACATCACCTAGTGGTCAGCATTTTAGAATAAAAGGAATGTGCAATTACAGGGACCAGTGGCATTTGAGGACGTGGCAGTGGATTTCACCCAGGAGGAGTGGCAGTACCTAGATCCTCCACAGAGGACCCTGTACAGAGATGTGATGCTGGAGACCTACAGCAACCTGGTCTCTGTTGGTAAGAATGACTTCCTCGGGCAATTCTGCTGTTTGTGATCATTGTGTCCAATACGGGGCTCTTCTTTCTCCATTTATGAAACTTGCAAGGTGTCTGAACTGCTTGAAGAGTTTGACATTGAATTCTAGGGGTCAAAGGTCCTTTCCCCCTTTTGCTCCCCTTGCAGGATGTGTGTGAACTTAAAACCCAGGTTAAATGATTTGACATTAACAGTGTTCAAGGGAAAGATCTCTTGTATTGCCCCAAACTACAACTCCCTCCTCAGAGGCTCTGAAGACCAAGGAGGTATCTCTATCATCTCTCACTAACAGGGCATCAGGTTACCAAACCAGACCTTATCCTCAAATTGGAGGTAGAAGAACCGTCCCCAGCAGAAGTAAAAATCCCAATTTGGAGCTTTCCAGGTAAGTGAGATTGACCCAGGCTATGAGGTACCAGCTTGTCAGTCAGGGCTAAGAACCTCTGAAAGGGCTTCTAGGAATATCTTTGGAACATTTGTAGCCCTTTGATGCTATTTGAGAACAGGGACATAAATGCCTCAGACATAAGACTGACATCCGCTCTCGCCATCCCCCACACACCAGACCACTCCCTTTAAGTTGGTGGTCACCCACATAATCCTTTTATCCCACAGATAAGTGTCTTTTAAATGCCACCCCTCTTGCCCTTACCACTTCCACCGATCTCATTCCTCACTGATATTTCAGAATTCATAGGCCTGGACGCCAGTGTTCTAATTCTAGATCAGATTGCCTGATTTCATTCTTCTTGTCCAGCTTAGATGTTCCTGCAGGTTTGCTCTCCTAAAACATCTTATTTCTTTTCAAAAATAGTTTCTTGAGATATAATTCACATACCATAAAATTCACTCTTGAAGTATACAATTCAGTGGGTTTTAGTATATTCACCGAATTGTACAACCATTGCTACTACCTAATTTTATTTTATTTTTTATATCTTTTTTTTTTATTGACTTTGTAATAATATTACATTAAAAATATATATGTGAGGTCCCATTCAACCCCACCCCCCCACCCCCCCTTTCCCCCCCCAACAACACTCGTTCCCATCATCATGACACATCCATTGGATTTGGTAAGTACATCTTTGGGCACCTCTGCACCTCATAGACAATGGTCCACATCATGGCCCATACTCTCCTCCATTCCATCCAGTGGGCCCTGTGAGGATCCACGATGTCCGGTGATCACCCCCGAGGCGCCATCCAGGGCAGCTCCACGTCCCAAATACGCCCCCACCTCTCATCTCTTCCTGCCCTTCCCCATACCCATCGTCCACCATGTCCACTTTTCCCAATCCAATGCCACCTCTTCTATGTGGACATTGGATTGGTTGTGTCCATTGTACCTCTATGTCGAGAGGAGGCTCAGATTCCACATGGATGCTGGCTGCCATCCTCCCATTTTCAGTTGTAATCACTCTAGGCTCCATGGTGTGGTGATTGTCCTTCTTCAACTCCATCTTAGCTGAGTGTGGTAAGTCCAATAAATCAGATTGTAGGTGCTGGAGTCTGTTGAGGCTCAGGACCTGGCTATCACATTATCAGTCCAGAGATTCAAATCCCCTAACTATATCTTAAACCCCAACGTTAACTGCACCTCCAGCAGATTAGTATGAAAGTCTTATGAAGGGAGATCCCATCTGAGTCCAGATTCATCACACATAAACACCATTTCCAGAGAGGGGCCATCTGCCCTGGTAGTAAACCCCATCGGCCATGACCATAACTCCCATGGGTCTCTTTAGCCTTCATAGGAACCAATATCTGGGGGTCGTATCTGCTTTATCTGTCTCTCTGACTCTGCTCAGTTGTGCATGAGGGCAATCCTTCTGCCAGCCTCCAGACTCTTTTTTAGAAACTCGTAGCCATATAAACTCATTTCTCCTTTCCATTTCCCCCTTACTTTAGGTCAAACAGCATTTTAAAGTCATGTTGTTTTATGCTACTACCTAATTTTAGAACATTTTCATTGCAACAAAAAGAAACTCCAATGCCTTAGCAGTTGCTTCCCATTTTCCCATCTCCCCAGCCCCTTGGAACCACTAATCCATTCTCTTTATCCATAGATTTGCCTATTTTGGATATTTCCTATAAAAAGAATCCTGCAGTTGTGGCTTTTTATGTCTAGCTTCTTTCATTTGGCATGTTTTCAAGGTTTATCCATGTTGTAGCATGTATCAGTACTTCATCCTTTTTTGTGGCTGAATAATATTCCATTGTATAGATATACCACATTTTGTTTATCCAGTCATCTGTTGATGGAATTTAGGTTGTTTCTACTTTTTAGCTAATATGAATAATCCTGCTGTTAACATTTATGTACAAGATTTTTATGAACATCTCTTTTCAGTTTAATTGGATATATACCTAGAAGTAGAATTGCTTAACTTTTTTTAAAAAAAGATATTTAGATTACATGAATGTTACATAAAAAATATAGGGGATTCCCATATGCCCCACTCCCCACACTGCCCACATTTACCCACATTAACTATGTCCTTCTTTAGTGTGGTACATTCACTGCAATTGATGAACACATTTTGGAGCACTGCTACACAGCATGGATTATAGTTTACATTGTAGTTTACACTCTTTCCCACACAATTATGTAGGTTATGGCAAGATATATAATAGCCTGTATCTGTCGTTGCAATGTCATTCAGGACAATTCCCAAGTCCCAAAAATTGTGTGCTTAACTTTTGAGGACCTGCCAAACTGTTTTCCACAGCAGCTGTACCATTTTACATTCTATTAGCTATGTATGAGTGTTCCAGTTTCTCTACATTCTCATCAACACTTATTTTCTATTTTTTTCTCATAGCTATCCTAGTGGATGTGAAGTGGTATTTCATTGTAGTTTTGATTTACATTTCCCTAATGACTAATAATGTTTTAGTTTCCTGGCTCCAAAAGCAAGTACCATGCAATGGGTTGGCTTAAACAATGAAAATTTTTGTCTCATTGTTTTTGTTTTTGTTTTTAAAGATTTTTCTTTATTTCTCTCCCCTCCCTCCATTGTCTCCTCTCCGTGTCCATTCACTGTGTGTTCTTCTGTGTCTGCTTGTATTCTCATTAGGCGACTCTGGGAACTGATCCTGGGACTTTCCAGAGTGGGAGAGAGGTGATCATTCTCTTGAACCACGTCAGCTCCCTGGTCTGCTGTGTCTCTTATTATCTCTCCTCTGTGTCTCTTTTTGTTGCATTATCTTGCTGTGCCAGCTCTCCACGTGGGCTAGCACTCCTGCATGGGGCAGCACTCTTGCACAGGGCAGTACTCTGCGTAGGCCAGTTTGCCTTCACCAGGAGGCCCTGGGCATTGAACTCTGGACCTCCTATATGGTAGATGGGAGCCCAATTGCTTGAGCCACATCCTCTCTCATGGTTTTGAGGCTAGGAGAAGTCTAAAAGGAGGTGATGCTTTCTTTCAGTAGCATTCTGGGGCTGGCTGCCAGCAATCCTTGATCCTTGACTTTTCTGTCAACATGGCAATGCACATGGTTGTTTCTCTTGACTCCTCTCTTCTCTTCTGGGTTTCCTGGACTTTCAGCTGCTGGCTGTTGCCTCTGGCTTTCTCTCTTCTCTTCCTTCACTATAAGACCTTCAATAATTTGTTTTCTCAGGTTTATATTCATATTAAATATTTTTACATTACATCAGGAAGCACCTGATAGACAATGAGATTTGAATTATTGTTCTTTATTGCTGATGTTATTGTTCACCTGATTAAGGTGATGTGTGCCAGGTTTTACTACTATGAAAGATTCTTTTTTCCCTTTAATTAATAAGTAGCCTATGGAGAGATACTTTGAGACTGTGTAGATATCCTTTTCCTAAAGAAACTTTACCCATTGTTTTTTTGTTTTGTTTTTTTAATTATCTTTTTTTAAAGATACATAGATCACACAAAATGTTACATTAAAAAATATAAGAGGTTCCCCTATACCCCACTCTCCACATCCCCCACTCCTACATCAACAACTTCTTTCATTAGTGTGGTACATTCATTGCATTTGATGAGTACATTTTGGAGTATTGCTACACAGCATGGATTATAGTTTATGTTGTAGTTTACACTCTCTCCCTGTCCATTCAGTGGGTTATGGCAGGCTATATAATGTCCTGTATCCGTCCCTGCAATATCATTGAGGACAACTCTAAGTCCCAAAAATACCCTGATATCACACTTCTTTTTCCTTCTCCCAGCCTTCAGCAACTCCTGTGACCACTGTCTCCACATCAATGATATAATTTCTTCCATTGCTAGAGTCACAATAATTCCACTGCTGAGTATATACCCAGAAGAACTGAAAACAAGGACACGAACCGATATATGCACTCCAATGTTCATAGTGGCATTATTCACTATTGCCAAAAGTTGGAATCAACCAAATGCCCATCAACAGATGAATGGATAAACACACACACACACACACACACACACACAATGGAATACTACTTAGCTTTAAGAAGGAATACAGTACTAACACATGCTATAACATGGATGAATCTTGAGAACCTTATGTTGAGTAAAGCAACTCATTGGTTTTTTGCTTTGTTTTTTTTTCTCATTTTTTTCATTTATTGAAGTATATCACTCATATATAAACATACGTAAACAATAAGTGTATAGTAATAATTGTGAACTTACAAAACAAACATACATGACATCATACAAGGCTCTCATACCTCAACCTACCATCAGTACCTTGCATTGTCGTGAATCATTTTTAAGTAACGATTAAAGAGCATCCTTAAAATATTACTACTAACCAAAGTATCTTACATTTAGTGTATTTTCCCCCCAACCCACCCTACTATTATTATTACTATATCATTTATACATGAACATACATAAACAATAAGTGTATATTAAAAGTTGTGAACTTACAAAGCAAACATGCAGAACATCATATAGGGGTCCCATACATCAACCCATTACCAACACCTTGCATTGTTATTAGACATTTGTTACAAATTATGAAAGAATATTGTCAAAATCTGACTAACTATAGTCCTTATCTTACATTAGGTGTATTTTTCCCCCAACATACTCTATTATTATTTTTTAAAAATATTTTTATGACAGAAGTTGTAAACTTACAAAATAATTATGCACATGTGCAGAATTCCCATACAACAGCCCTCTATCAATACACCACACTGTGGTGGCACATTTGTTACAGATTATGAGATAATATCATCAGATTATTACCAGGTCCATAGTGTACATTTGGCACACTTTTTCCATATTCCCCCATTATCAACACAGTACATCTTTGGCATACATGAATGAACATTACATTATTGCTGTTAACCACAGTCCATAGGTCATTCCAGTTGTATTTTTCCCATGCTTTGCCACATTCCCACCACCCTGCAGTAGTGACGTGTATCTGCTGTAGCTGATAAAGGACACTTTTGAATCTGTACCATCAACCACAATTCTCATCCACCTCTGGATTCACTGTGTTATTCAGGCCCTAGATTATTCTCTAGCTTTTTGTCAGTTGGCATTTACATCCCTAGACTACCCTTTTCAGCCATAATCCCATTTATAAGCCAGCTGTTACTCACTATAATGTGTTACCATCAACTCTATACATTTCCACACTTTTACAGTAAAGTTAATGAAAACTTCTACATATATTAAACATCAGTAGTCCATCTAGTCCTCCTCTTATCTCCTTTAAGAATCCACCAGCTACCACCAGGTTTTAAAGATATTTTCGTACATTTTCTTCTAGAAACTTTATGGTTCTTGCTTTTATATTTAGGTTTTTGTTTCATTTTGAGTTAATTTTTGTATAAGGTGTGAGATAGGGGTACTTTTTCCTTCTTTTGGCTATGGATATCCAGTTCTCTCAGCACCATTTGTTGATTGGACTGTTCTGCCTGAGCTAGGTGAGTTTGACAGGCTTGTCAAAAATCTCTAGACCCTAGATGTGAGAGTCTGTTTCTAAACCATCATTTCAGTTCCATTGGTCTGTGTGTCTGTCTTTATGCCAGTGTCATGCTGTTTTTAACACTGCAGTTAGGTAATATGGCTTAAAGTCCAGAAGTGAGAGTCCTCCAACTTCACTTTTCCTTTTAAAGATGTTTCTGGCTATTCATGACCCCTTACCCTTCCAAATAAATGTGATAATTGTGCTTTCCATTTATTTTAAAAATGGAATTTTTATCAGGATTGCACTGAATCTGTATATCAATTTGAGTAGAATTGATATCTTAATGATATTTAGTCTTCCAGTCCATGAGCATGGAATGTTCTTCCAATTATTTAGGTCTTTAAACATTTCTTTTACCAATGGGTTGTAGTTTTCTGAATTCAAGTTCTTTACATCATTGGTTAAGTTTATTCCTAAATATTTGGGTTTTATCTGTCATATTTTATTTTCACTGCTCTTTTGAGACTTTTAGTTACTTTTACTGATATAATCTTCATTTCTAATCTCTCTTCCAAACCTCTCTCTCCTGTTTGTGTTTGTTTGTTTTCAGGCTCTAGCATACCCTTTAGTATTTCCTGAAAGTTTGGTCTCTTAGTTAGAAATTCTCTCAGCTTCTGTTTATCTGTGAATATTCTAATCTCACCCTCATTTTTGAAAGACAGTCTTGCTGGATATAATTTTCTTGGCAGAAGTTTTTCTCTTGTAGTATCTTAAATATATCATACCACTGTCTTCTTGCCTCCATGGTTCCTGATGAGAAATTGGCACTTAATATTACTGGGTATCCCTTATATATTATGCATTGCTTTTCTCTTGTTGATCTCAGAATTCACTCTTTGTCTTTGGCATTTGACATTCTGATTAGTATGTGTCTCAGAGTTGGTCTATTCAGATTTATTTGGATGGGAGTGGGTTTCTTGGACATGGATATCCATGTCTTTCAATAGGGTTGGGAAATTTTCTGTCATTTCTTCAAATATTCCTTCTGCCCCTTTTTCCTTCTCTTCTCTTTCGGGGACACACATGACATGTATGTTTGCACGCCTCTTACTGTCATTTAGTTCCCTGAGACCTTGTTCAATTTTTTCCTATTCTTTTCTCCATCTGTTCTTTAGTATGTTTGCTTTCAGAGGCCATTTCTTCAAGCCCACCAATCCTTTCTTCTGCCTCCTCAAATCTGTTATTATATGATTCCAGTGTATTTCAAATTTCATGTATTGTACCTTTCATTCCCATAAGATCTGCTGTTTTTCTGTGTGTGCTTTCAAAATTTTCTTTTTGCTCATCTAATAAAAAATGTTTTCTTAAAAAGATTTATGTATGTATGTATGTATGTATGTATGTATTTCTCTCCCTTCCCCACCCCCCATTGTCTGCTTTCTGTGTCCATTCGCTGTTTCTTCTGTGTCCGCTTGCATTCTTGTCAGTGGCACCGGGAATCTGTGTCTCTTTTTTGTTGTATCATCTTGCTGTGTCAGCTCTCTGTGTGAGTGGTGCCACTCCTGGGCAGGCTGCACTTTTTTGTGCGGGGTGGCTCTCCTTACGGGGTGCACTACTTACATGTGGGGCTCCCCTACACGGGGGACACCCCTGCGTGGCATGGCACTCCTTGCACGCATCAGCACTGTGCGTGGGCCAGCTCACCACATGGGTCAGGAGGCCCTGAGTTTGAACCCTGGACCTCCCATGTGGTAGGCAGGCACTCTATCAATTGAGCCAATTCTGCTTCCCCTAATGTCTTTAATATCCTTAATCTCTTTAGCCATCTCACTGAATTTGTTAAGGAGATTTGTTCAGACATCTATGATTAGTTGTCTCAACTCCTTTATGTCATCTAGAGGCTTATCTTATTCCTTTAACTGGGCCATACTTTCCTGTTTCTTTGTGTGGATTATAATTTCTGATTGGTGTCTTGGCACCTGGCTTACTAGATATATTTATTCTGGGTACAGTTTCTCTCTTTAGTTTAGGGCTTTCTTGCCTTTTCTCCCTTGCTCATTGTGTAGTAGGAGCCTAAGATGTAGTTGGTGCTGTAAGATGTGGAACTTCAAGGCTGCCCTCATTTCCTCAGAGACCAAATGAAGCTTCTTCCAATTTTCTCTTTGCCAGGGGTAGGGACAGAACCACAGCTGTGTGTAATAATCCAAGTCGTGCAGGCCTAGACTGTAGTTGCCCAGAGAGACTGATGAAGCTTCAAACCCCTATCTCCCCTCCTAGGGCAGGGCCGAGCTGCAGGTTTGGGCAGCAGTCTATGGCCTGTGGGTCTAAAATGATCGCAGTTGCCCCAGGAGACTTCTGACTGTTCAGTTTGCCTGCTAAATACACCTGCAGTTACTTGGAGAGGCTGGTGCAGGGCCCACCAGCTTCCTCCCTCCTGGAGGCTGAAGCCTAGGCTAGGGCTGCAGGCCAGTCTGGGTCAAAGAATCCAGTCCTCACCAGCACTGTGATTTGCAGTCAGCCCTGCTTCCCCTCGTGTGGGGGGTGGAGTCAAAATGGTGGCTACTGGTCTCTTTCTGATTTGGACAGTTTCATACTTCGTCTGTTCTTAGCGTTATACTTTAGCCAGCTGAATTTACTAATCAGTAACAGAAACCGGTGGCCAACCGTCCCTGCCTTCCCTGTTTCTGGGAAATGGAGCTTCTAATTCCAGCCACAGAAAAGCTCCTGAGGCAGCTTGTGCTGCAGAGGCCATGATGATCACTGGCCTCCAAAGTGTGGCCTGTATTTTCCAGGAGAGGCTGGTTCAGGTCCCTCCATCTTCCTCCCTGTTGGAGGTAGGGCTGGGGCTTAGGCTAGAGCTGCAATCTGATCTGGATGGAAAGAAGCCAGTCCCTACCAGCACTGTGATTTTCAGTCTGCCCTGCTTTCCCTCGTGCCAGGGTGGAGTTAAAATGGCAGCTACCGGCCTCTTTCTCACTTGGACAGGTTCAAACTTTAGCTGTTCTTAGGATTATACTTTGCCCGCCGAATTTACTCATCAGTAGCTGAAGTTGGTGCCCAACCATCTCTTCCTCCCCCATTTTTGGGAAGTGGTGCTTCCAATCTCAGCCGCAGAATAGCTCCCAAAGTGGCTTATGCCTCCAGTAGAGGATGGGCTCTGGCCTCCATGGCATGGAGTGCTCTACTTGCAGTTCTTCCCTGCAGATGGGCAGTCTCTTTCTTCCATTCTTTGAAGGATGTTGCAGGATGCTCTTCTAGTGTCCTAGAGCCCCCAATCACGTCCTGTAGATAGCTCTGGGTGATTACTAAGTGCACTGTAACACAAACTGACTCTAGGAGCTATCTTGCTGCCATCTTGCTGGTTGTTACCCACTGGTTTTTTATATTCACTGGTGATTCTTTCCTGAATCAATTATTGGTAAGATTGTTGGAAAAATGATGAATTTTCTATCATTCTTTTTAAATGTATAAGTTGGCACTCTACTGTAAAGAAGTACTTTCCCTTATCATTAATTATTAAATTTTTTTATCAGTGTGGACTTACGGATTTTTATTTTATTCATTGTCATTATTCATTTTGATGTTCAAATTATCCTCGGTTTGGCTAGTAGGTGTCCCTTCAGGCTGGCCCTTTGTCCTTTGTCCATGTTCTCATCATTCTTTGAGTACTTTTTTGCTTTCTAGCACAAAAATATGTTCCAGGCTCACTTTATATTTTCCCCATGTCATACCTGGAATCAGCACCTTTTCCAAGGAGTTTTGGTTCCTTCTAGTGGGGAATGGAATTTAGAAATCAGGATCTGATGTTGTTTGTGCTCATAGCTACTCAGGGTCCTAAGCCTCTTATAATCTATAGATTTCCCCCCCACCTCTTTTTTCCATCCTATATTTCTCTTTAAATAACTGGGTCATTTGTCCTTTAGTTTCCTGCACTCTGGATTTTGCTGTTAAACACCCCATGGTGGTATTTAATATATTCCTTTGTTACCTTTTTATTCTTGTAAATTTGTAGTTAAATCCAGAAGCTTGATCAGATTCAGGTTTTATACATATATTTTTTAGCAAGATTACTTTCTAGGTGGTGTAATGTACTTCCATCAGGAGGCATATTATGCATGGTTCTCTCATTTTTTGATGTTACTAGTCATTGGTGATTATTGCTTAGATCCATTAATTCATTAAAGGTCCCAAAATGGTGATATTCTAATTCTATCACTCTTTTTCTTGATTAGCTGTAGTAATTCTATATAAATAGAAATTGCCCCTCATTTATTATTTGGCTACCATAAAATAGAGATTGTACAGAAAAATCAGGCTATATGTGATTGAGTTTTTCCCTTTATTTACCAGTTTTCAAAATAATGAGTTTGTTTTGTAGTATCATCCAAATGTGACCAATAAGTTATCATTTTTTAGTATCATTTATGGACTTATGGATTTAAACACTTTTATGTTTTAATTCATTGCCTTATTATCCTTATTGAGGCCCAGCTTGTTCCATCTCTGGTCAGTGGAAACCCCTCCAAGTTGTCTCCTGAGTCTTTAGTAGCTTACTTGCTTTCTGGCATTCAAGATGTTACAGGCTCATTTTGTATATTTTGTGACACTGAGCTAGAATCAGCCATCTCTCCAAGGAGCCCTGGTTTATTTTAGTGGGAAATACTGTTTCAAGTCTACATGTTGGATGTTAGGGGGTTGTTTTTAGGCCCTCTCATTGGACAGAGTCAGGAAATAAGTACAAAAAATTTTTAAAATAAAAAGTACATTATTTGTTCACATTGATATCTCTAAATCAAATTCTGGATTTAAAGGTTTTTGATTTATTTATCTTACATCTGATGATAATATTCTGAGACTGTTGTATGGGTATAGTGAATTGAATTAATTGATTAATCATGTTGGTATTGAGAATCAAGATTTTCAGCATTGTTGGAAGGAAATTATAGATGAGGGGATGTTTATTATTGTTAGGGAATCCTTTTGTATTGGATTTTGTCTTAAAATTATATAAAATATTTACAGAATATTTACCTAGTTCCAACATCAAATCTAGAAAATAAGGTGTATTCAAAGAAGTCCAGCTTCCTTCCCTCTCCATCCCTTCTTCCTATGGTAACTATTTATTAAAATTTAAAGGTTTATCTTTCTATTGTTTTTTACAGTATGAGCCTATATGAATATATATTTATATTCACTTCATTCCTTGAAATATTGGAGCCCACTATGCACCTGCTTTTTTCAATTAATATTCTAGGACATATTAAATATATAGAAATATTCCTTATTTCTTTTTACAGTAGTGTTGTGGCCAATAATAATAATAGTTAACATTGTCAAGCATTTAGTATGTTCTGTGCTCTGTTATAGGTTATTTAATCCTCTCAAGAACCATTTGGGTTGACTTTGTTATAATTCCTTTTATAGGTGGGAAAATAACATACAAATAGATTATGTAACTTCCTCAAGGTCACAGAGCAAATAAAAGGCTGAGCCAGGATTTGATCCTGAGCTAGACCTCACAACCTAACAACTTGTGCTATACTGCTTCTTACCATCTAAGGAGGATCAGATTCAGCAGATCCTTGGTGGAGTTTGAATTCTACCGGGCATATTTTGTGGAAGATGTTCCTGTGATTCTGATGTTTACCCCTGATTAAAAGCTAGTGCTTTACTCTCCATAGAAAGGGAGTCATAGGAAGGGAGGCCACAGCTGCCTGATCCATTCAAAAGTTCACTATTACTCTGGCAAAATGTTAAGCTTATCAAAAATCTAAGCGATAACATGAGTAGTTACTGTATTCTTTCAATTTTTTCTGAATGCTTGAAAGTTTATATATGAAAATGAGAAGAAAAGTAAATTACAAAAAGGATAAAAATTCAGTATATGTACAAAAAGTACTTACTATATTTTATTGACTCCATGATACCATTGCTTGTATGACACATGATTAAGAAAGAAGTCACTACCATTTAAATTATGACACGTCATTGATTATATGGTGCATCTGGATTTCAGAGATGCTAAAATGTGAAATAAGGTGCATCTTGCAGTTGAAGTATATATAAATAGCAAGGCTTTGCATTTTTAACTGTCTAAATGAGTGTTACAGATATGTACTTTGGAAGTTAATAAAAATCAAAATTAAAATGATGTAAGCTTATCAGAGTAATCTTCTTTGAAAAGACTGAACTGCTTTTTGGAAGTTATCTAGTATCTGAACAGAATAAAATATAAAGGACAGGGCTAGGTGAGTGATGGAAAATGATGAAGGATTTAGAGTTAATAATATGCATAGTTTTTAGAGGGAATAGAGTAGACAGGAGCAGAGGGTAGTGTTGAAGAACTGTGAAAGCAAGATTGGATTGATACACAAGCGAATCCAGATTGGGCAAATATTTTTTATTTTAGGTTTTTCTTTGTTTTTGTAAGGCTGATTCTAGATTTTTCTCTTGTCCGTTGGGAATGTGGACTCAGGGTTTTTGCAGTATTTGTGGTATATGTCAAGTACAGTTAAGAATTAATATGATAAATGAAAGTAAAGGTGATAAGGAATTTGATACTTAGAGTTGATGGAAATCAGAAAAGATATAAAAGTAGAGGTAAGAAAGACCAAGGTGTCAGGTAAGATTGTTCTTGGTAACAAAAAGATTGCAGTTGGGAGGCTAGTAAAAGAACTGGATTTGATGGTAGAGATTCTCTCTCCAGAAACTCTGATAAAATGAGATGATTGTATTAGCTTTCATGTGGCAGGGCATTTCTAAAGAAGGTCCATTGCATAATGTCAAAGTGTAAAGATGGTTTATTGTACTTCTTTCTAGAAGTCTGCCAAGTTGATGAACAGATTGAGAAGCAGAACCAGAATAACCAAGATAAATGTTTGTTGATGCAAGTTGGATTCCCTGACAAGAAAATAACCACCATCAAGACTAGCCATGAATGTAATGAATTTGGCAGCACACTTCATCTGAGTACAAATCTTGTTGCTTCAATACAAAGACCCCATAAACATGAATCATTTGGAAATAACATGGCAGATAATTTAGACTTATTTAGTAGAAACTCTGCAGTAAAGAAACATGATAATGGATGTGCAAAATTATTCTTCCATACTGAGTATGAGAAAACAAATCCTGGAGTAAAGTCCTATGGATATAAAGAATGTGGGAAAGCCCTCAGGCGAAAGAAAGGTCTTAGTCTACATCAGAGAATTAAAAATGGTGAGAAACCCTTTGAATGTACTGCATGTAGGAAGACCTTCAGCAAGAAGTCACACCTCATTGTACATTGGAGAACTCATACAGGAGAAAAACCCTTTGGATGTACTGAATGTGGAAAAGCTTTTAGCCAAAAATCTCAGCTCATTATTCACCTGAGAACTCATACAGGGGAGAGACCTTTTGAGTGCCCTGAATGTGGGAAAGCCTTCAGAGAGAAGTCAACTGTCATCATACATTACAGGACTCATACAGGAGAGAAACCTTATGAATGTAATGAATGTGGGAAAGCCTTCACTCAGAAGTCAAACCTCATTGTCCATCAGAAAACTCATACAGGAGAAAAAACCTATGAATGCACTAAATGTGGGGAATCTTTCATACAGAAGCTTGATCTAATTATACATCATAGTACTCATACAGGAAAGAAGCCCCATGAATGTAATGAGTGTAAAAAAACGTTTAGTGATAAATCAACCCTCATTATACATCAACGAACTCATACAGGAGAGAAACCTCATAAATGTTCTGAATGTGGGAAGTCTTTCAATGAGAAATCAACCCTCATTGTGCATCAGAGAACTCATACAGGAGAGAAACCCTATGAATGTGATGTATGTGGAAAAACCTTCACCCAAAAGTCAAACCTTGGTGTACATCAGAGAACTCATTCAGGAGAGAAACCCTTTGAATGTAACGAATGTGAGAAAGCATTCTCTCAGAAATCTTATCTCATGCTACATCAGAGAGGTCATACTGGAGAGAAGCCCTATGAGTGCAATGAATGTGAAAAAGCTTTCTCCCAGAAATCATATCTCATTATACATCAAAGAACTCATACAGAAGAAAAACCCTACAAATGTAATGAGTGTGGCAAAGCCTTCAGAGAAAAGTCAAAGCTCATTATACACCAGCGAATTCATACAGGAGAGAAGCCCTATGAATGTCCAGTATGTTGGAAAGCTTTCAGCCAGAAGTCACAGCTCATAATACATCAGAGAACACACACAGGAGAAAAACCCTATGCATGCACAGAATGTGGTAAAGCCTTCAGAGAAAAATCAACATTCACTGTACACCAGAGAACTCATACTGGAGAGAAACCCTATAAGTGTACAGAATGTGGGAAAGCCTTTACCCAAAAGTCAAACCTTATTGTACATCAGAGAACCCATACAGGAAAGAAAGCCCATGGGAAAGGCCACACTCGGAAGTCAAAGCTCATCACACATTAGAGAGTAAATCAACTGTGTCTGTTAGGCACACTGAAGGAAAGTTTTGCCAATTTAACATTTTAAATGTATGGGGAAAGAAAGTCAATCTTTCCCCTTTTTGTTTCAGTTTTCACCCAAAAGCTATAGGGAGAAAATGAATCATAAGGGTAATCTCTGTATCTGACTTAGGAGATAGTTGAAACCCTAAAGAGAGGGCTGCCAGAGTCAGAGGAAATCAAGCACCAGTGCAGGAGATTTCAGAGAGAGAATGCTGAAGGCTGCAGATGTGAGTCAGCACTGGTAAGGACATGAGGTTCAGGATACACCCAGAGATGCAAAACGATATTTATATATTGCAACAATGGTAACAGAATGCATGGGCAGGTAGGAGGGAGGATGTTTCCTAGACCCATTTGGGATCTGAGGAGAAACAGGCAGGGGCCCTGACAAGAAATCACTCAGACAAGTCATATTTGTAGAAAGTAGTTTGTATAGTTGGAGACAGTGGGGGGAAGAGAAGTGACTTTTCCTCATGAAGAACTCTAAAGCTGCCCCAATTTACTGTCTCAAGAGAAGTAAAATCTGAAAGAGCTAACGCACAAATGCAAAAAAAAAAAATTCCCAATTGTAAGAGAAACTCTGATCTGCCTAGAATGTGGCTCATTTCTTTCCCCATATGAACCTCTAGAAAAAAGCAAGTACAGGAAAAACTCTTCTTATTCAAAGATGAATCATCAAAAAGTAATCAAACCCATAAATGCACATGGCTTTTGAGCCAGCAATTCTACTTCTAGGAATGTATATACTCACATTTATACAAAATGATGAACACGCAAAGGTATTTATTGATGCAGTATTTGTGAAAACAAACAATTGAAAGCTGTCCAAATGACACCACCAGGGGTCTGGTTCCTGAAACTGTGGTATGTTCATAAGCAAATTCCTAGATAGACAAAAATGAATAAAGAAATAGAACTTGGACACCCTTTATATGGCGACTTGAGATGATCTCTAAGATCCATATGCTATTGGGTGAAAAGCAAATTACAGGATCGTGAGTATAATATGCTTCTGTTTGTATATAAAAAGGAGATAAAATGGTAAGTACATAATTGATAGTATATTCATAAACTATCTCTGGAAAGATACAGAAGAAGCCGGTAACCTTGATTACCTCTGAGAAGGGGAAGGTGGGGTAGCTGAGGGATGGGATTGGGAGGGATACAATTGTATATCCTTTCATCACTTTTGAAAATTGTACTATGTGGATGTACTGCTATCTTTTCAAAAAATAAATAAAACATTTACAAAGCATATTTTATACTATTAATGTTATGATGAAGCCATATTCCAGATATAGGATTTCATAACATATTTCATATAGATATGCTCAATGTAGAGTTTAATTTTTTTTAAAAGTGAGTAAATTGAATAATCAGGCAGACAGAACAACATATCTGATCAGTTGCAAAGACACATTGGCATTACTTTCCCGAAGGTGCCAAATAAAGTGATTCTCAGGTCAGCTGGGATCACATTGTGTAAACCTCAAATAATTGAGCCTGGAACACATTTCTAGTTTAGTCTTCACAGTGACACCTGTGAAAATATCCTTCACTAAAGTCCACCAATGTTTTTCCATTTCTTAATAAAATGATTATTTTTTATATACATATGTATATATAGGCACATATATACATATACACACATATATAAGAATATACACACATGTGTGTGTATATATACATATATATGTGTATGTTTTTTACAAGAGATGCAAAGAATGAATCCACAGAGAGGTTTAGTAACTTGCCCAGGGTCACATTACTGTTAGTGACACACAACATTTTCCAAGGTGAGATACAGATTGAGAGTGATGGTCTGAATGGATACAGCCAAAGACCACGCAATCTCAGCATGTATGCTTCAGAATGAGAGGTAATGCTGTGTGAATTACACATTTATGGTCCTCATGTTCCTGTGGTTTTTCACTGGGGATATCTCTCTGGTGGAGCTGGACAACCCAAGCTATTCAAAACCTGGAGATGACCAGTGTTTAGGTTTCACAATCTAAATCAATTTCACAATCTGAGACCCTGTCTGTGTCTTCCCAGGCTTTTGTTGCCTGCATTATCCTCCATGGAAATGAGCCATGGGCTCATTTTTACATGGGGTATTAATTCAGACATGTCAATTCCATGCCTTTCCAGGGAAAAGGAGCTTGGGGAAGAAATGCAGGGCTGGCTGGCCTGCTCCTGGTGCAGTCTCCTGGGAGGACACTGGAAATGAAGCCATTTCATCTTCCTATTGAGAGGGGAAACTTCCTAGGATTTCAGGCCATCAAAGACCATGCTGCAGTGGGGTGGAGGTGGGGGTGAGGTCTTGCCATTCCAGGTGGATCATGGACTCCTGCTTCCTGGGAGACAGGTGGCAACCTGGTGGGCAGCATTTGGTGAATGGAGGTGAGTGAGGCACAGACCTAGAGGGGAAGGGATGGGAACGAACAGTAGGATGTGAATAAATGGACTGGAATTAGAGGAAGAGAGAGGAATATTGGAGGGCCAAGTGTGGGTGAATGGGATAATGAGAGCCAGAGTGTGGGTGAATAAGGTGAAGAGTAGGGATAAATGTGGGAAATATCAAGTGGAGTGAGTTACTGGAGAAAAAACAGCAGTGTATATGTAAGTATGAGTAATGTGGGGAGAGTGGGAATGAGTAGAGAAGTTAAGTGAGTGAATGCTGGAAATGCAGACAGTGTAAGATGGGGGTAAGATGAGGCATAGTGTGAATGATAGTGGTAGATGGGGGGCAGAGTGGGAATGAATGGGGCGAGTGAAGAACAGTTCAGGTGAGTGGTAAAATGTGGCACAGCGTTAGTGAAAAGAGGGAGAGTGATGGACAGTCAATGGGGGCAGACTGCTGTGATGGGAGAATGATGGGTGGTATGACGGGGAAGTGATTAGGGTCTGTGGCATCGGGAATTATATAGGGTCTGGGGCTTTCAGTGATGCAAGAGCTCATGTTGTTGGCGATGGAGAGTTGCTGTAGACAGTGAGGGGAGGAAGCACGAGGTAGTCACTGGGGTTTCTGCACAAAGAGGAGTTGCTCCGAGGTCCCTGCAGTGACCACAGGTATATGGGATGGGGACAACTTGTGCTTGTGACACAGTGCCCAGAAAATATCAGCTCTCTGTGTTCTGGTTTTTATATGCACTCAGAGAGGGAGGGTCCAGACGAGCCAAATGGGATTTGTCTGTGTACAGCGGGAATTGTGAATTTATTTGAATTAAGCACATGAAAAAATGTTTCCCACTAAACAGTGTGGTTCATAAAAAAATTATAGTACCAACTTTTCTGTAATCTAAAACTTTAAAAATAAACTAAAAAGTATGGTACCACTTGAAAAATAAAACCAAAGGAAATGAATTCATGTGTTAAAATTACAGTTTTAAAAATGGGAAATATCTCTGACTCCAACATGGCCGATGAGAGGCCAAGAACTGGCAAAACTACCAGTTTTCCCATTCATAAAATGAATAAAACATTTTGATCTGTTTTATTGCTTGGGGTGGCAGAATTGGAGTCTGTAAGGAAGATTTTTATAAAGTTTGCCTTTTATTTCCTTGTTTAAAATGGGGAGTTTATTTGCTCCAAACAAGGTGCACGAACTGTCATGACAAATATACAGAAATAAACAGGTCAACGTAAAACTAAGTTTAAATGAAGGGGAATTTCTTTAAATTTTAAGGAGACATATTCTCAAGAAGAATCTTTTCTTCAGTAAATTATATATTTCAATAAAATAAAGGGTGATAATGGACTAAGTGGAACTTAGTTTGTATGAATTTTCCTTAAAAATTAAACTCCAAATCTATTAATCCATGCCAGTTAAACATTATAACTAAAATGTTCAAATAAGTGCAAAAGAAAAAAAAGGAATTAGTTAACATTTTTGTTTGAATGGTCCAGAGAAATATGGTTACTACAAATACACCAGGCAGGGAAGTGGACTTGGCTCAGTGGTTAGGGCGTCCGTCTACCACATGGAAGGTCCACGGTTCAAACCCTGGCCTCCTTGACCCGTGTGCAGCTGGCCCATGCGCAGTGCTGATGCGTGCAAGGAGTGCCGCGCCATGCAGGAATGTCCCCCGCGTAGGGGAGCCCCACGCGCGAGGAGTGCGCCCCGTAAGGAGAGCCGCCCAGAGCAAAAGAAAGTGCAGCCTGCCCAAGAATGGTGCCGTACACACAGAGAGCTAACACAGCAAGGTGACGCAACAAAAAGAAACACAGATTCCTGGTGCCACTGACAACAACAGAAGTGGACAAAGAAGAAGATGCAGCAAATAGACACAGAACAGACAACTGGGGAGGGGGGTGTGAATAAATAAATAAATCTTTTAAAAAAAGATTGGAGAAAAAACACAAAAAACAGATAACACCAGGCAAACTGTTAAGACTGGCTGATCTAGAACATAGTGTACGAATTTCAGTTTCAAATTGTGCTAAATGTTCATCATTATTATAGCACATTTTGGTCCATTGATGTGGTTTAATTCCAAGCTAGATCCCAATTTGTTACAGGAACACACAGATTACTGTTGCTTTTTTGTTTATTTTTAAATACATGTATTTTAAAAAGCCAGGTATAGATCCACATACAAAGGCAGGTTTTCTGAGGAGCAACTTATAGGAAGTCTGGGGTTCACCGGATTGCGTGAAGCTCTCCACGATGAGGTGCTGGGTCAAACCGAAGGAAGGAATATTTTAAAGTGTCATCTAATTCCATGACAGCAGCCTGGTTCCTGCAACAGTAACAATAATTGGGCACACTGAAGACGGTAACCACATTCTAATCATGACACCAACTGTATCCCTCCATTACAAGTTGGTGAGTGTGAGAAACCAGCATGAGACCCTTAGCATGGTTAAAAGTCTCAGAAATGTCTTGTCCAAATGTGTAGCCAGCACCAGGTGGAGAAATACCCCACTCAGATTATCTGGATTTGACCATAACAAATTACAAATTGGGCCCCTCATGTGGAACTTCTCGTAAACGATCCAGAGCCTTTAAATGATCCATTGTATCTATGCATGGAAAGAGGACACCATGGAGGCAGAATATCTGTCCATCTACTAAGACTGTAAGTGGAATATAATAAAAGAGATCTGTGAAATACTTCCAAACATTGGCATTTCCATACTTAAGTAGACGTTCATCATAAAAGCCATGTACTTCGGTAACGTCAGTTTTCTTTATTTCCCCTCAATATTGCAATGCGTTCTGGATAACGCACCTTTAATGGCAAAAAGAGAGTCACGTGGGAAGCAGGACTTGGCCCAATGAATAGGGCGTCCACCTCCCCATGGGAGGTCCATGGTTCAAACCCCAGGCCTCCTTGACACATGTGGAGCTGGCTCATGTGCACAAGGAGTGCTGTGCCATGCAGGGGTGTCCCCCGTGTAGGGGAGCCCCACGCACAAGGAGTGCACCCTGTAAGGAGAGCCGCCCAGTGTGAAAGAAAGTTCAGCCTGCCCAGGAATGGTGCTGCACACATGGAGAGCTGACACAACAAGATGATGCAACAAAAAGAAACACAGATTCCCGGTGCCGCTGATAAGGATAGAAGTGGTCACAGAAGAACACACAGCAAATGGACACAGAGAGCAGACAACTGGGGGGAAAGGGGAGAGAAATAAATAAAAAATAAATATTAAAATAAAAAAGAATCACGTCTCCACTGAATAATAACTTCTGTTGACATAGTCGCCTATAAACAAATAGCTTGTACCTGGTCATCTCCCACCAATTCTAAAGAGTTCCATAAGATCATGGAATTGACCACGAACATCTCCACAGACAGTAACGGAAGAAGCAACCTCTTGCACATTTGATTCCTTTGTTAAAATGTCTCTAGCCTTTTCGCACAGAATCTGTACTTGGTTCTCGCTCAGCTGTTTGTATTCGTTCAGCTCCTCGACCCACTGGTCCAGTTCCTTGGTAACGCCTTGTGGTCTACAGCGGCTGGATCCCCATCTCCGCCATGTGTCTTCCTCCATCCCCTCGCCTCCCCGGCGCTGAGTGCTCTTCTCTTGCAGCCGATGTGGCCACCGTCAGGTCCCCACCAGAGAGGAAGAAGCCAGGGAGGGCGGCCCTGGCCCCCCCGAGACCCGCCCAAGTCGAGGGGGCGGCTCCATGCGCGCGGCCTCCAGGAAACCTCCACCTGCCCTTCCCAGCCTGGCCACGAGCTCCTACGATGGTTGTCTCTATAGTTGCCCCCTGCCCGCCATCCTCTCCAGGCTCTCTCGCTCTTTCTCTCCCCTCCCCATAAAGGATGTCTTTCTTTTAATTTGTAATACAGCCACACCCTACTAGGAGTCCAACCTGGTTTACTGGGTGAAAACCAAGAATCCAGGCCAATTAAAATGTCCATAGTAGCTTCCACAACCCTACAATAAGCTTTACTCCCTCAATTTGGTTTGCACAATCCACTCTCCCATGCCCTGCCATCCTATTAAACCCCACGCCCACCATTCACACATGCTCCCCATAAGCTCTGCAGAGAGCACACGCAGTCCCGCATTGGTACACAACGCAAACCTCCAGGATCTTACCAGATTCCGTTAAGGCCCAACTCTACCTGTCTCCCCGTTGGCCAATCTGGTTTCATATAGGCAAGCAATGTCCTCCTCTGGCTATTTGGTTGGTCAACTTGCCTGTCATTCATTCACCCATGCCTGGAGAGCCCCAAAGCCTTGTCATTTCCCTTTATACTAACTCCTCTTCCATACCTGGGCCTACATTTTTATCAGTTATTTCATTTTCTTTTTCCTAAAATCTTAAAGACAATATTAATTCTGAATTTTCTTTCATCTTTTGCCACCCAGAGCAGGACTAGAATTCCTAGAATTCATGGCAATTATTTCATTTTCTTATTTCTTTAGTAAAACCTCCAAAACTATGGATAATGTCACATCCCAACTTTCTGGATCCCCAGATCCTCACTCTTCCTCAATATTTATAATAATTATCCTGTTTTCTTGTCTTATTCCTACAGGTACAACTTTTGAAAACCCTACTAATAATGACATCCTCTTATAGTGGTCTCTGGGGCAACTAAACCGGTTCTTTGACCCCAGATTTGTTCTTCTGTCACACTGTGGCAAATAGTTACGCTAATTTCCCCAATGAGTCACTCCTCCCTTTATCCACACTTGTGTGTAGTCCTCTCCAATACCAACTCTGGGCTTTACCTTGTGACTTGCTTTGGCCAATGGGCATCAGCAAATGTAAAGCAAGCTGAAGCTTGATGTGCAGTTGGGCAATGGAGCCATCTGTCTGGTACACTGACCCGAGAATGCATGTGAAGAAGCTTGATTTAGCCTCCTTGAGGATGAAACATAATGTGTATCATCAGAGAGGCTCAGCTGAGCCCAGCCCCCAGGTGAGACCAGAAGAACCACCTGGCCATCCCAGAGAATCTTAAGAATAAAATAGTTGTTTGAAGCCACTAAGTTTTGGAGTGGCTTGTAATGCAACAATAAATAACATGAACCATCCCTGAGACACACCAGACCTAAACTGGTGCTGGATTCCTCCAATAGTTAAACCAATTATTTCTTCTCTTATTGCTTTGGAACAATATTGATAATCCTTCTTGTCCCATTTTCTGCCACTCACCCTGTGACATTCCTGACTAGTCCTGAGACACCATGGACCTGTCCTTTGATTACCTAGCCTACCCTATACATCCCCACAAGAACTCTTAGACCTGTGCTCTATATCCTTTGCTTTTTGTTTATTTTTTTAAAGATTTATTTTATTTCTCTCCCTTTCCTCACCCTCCCCACCCCCTGGTGTCTGCTGTCTGTGTCCACTCGCTGTGTGTTCTTCTGTGTCCGTTTGCACCTTCAGTGGCACCGGGAAACGTGTCTCTTTTTTTGTTCTTGTTATGTCATCTTGCTGCCTCAGCTCTCCGTGTGTGTGGTGCCACTCCTGGGTGGGCTGCGTTTTGTTCACACGGGGCAGCTCTCCTTGCAGGGTGCACTCCTTGTGCGCCCCTGTGTGGCATGCTAGTCCTTGCACGTGGCTGCTCTGTGTGTGGGCCAGCTCACCACACAGTATATCCTTTGTATTTATACCAATAAATTTTCTTACTTATCCCTTTAGCTCTAACCTTCAAAACAATAGTAATAAGAACACCTCACAGCTGTCCTTTGGGACCACAAGAGATTCCCTGAGAGTCTCCCCAAATTAGCTCTCAGGCTCCTAGGCTACCCCTCAGAGGAGCCCCTCCCTCCCATTATTTATGCCAATTATTTAATTTGTATTATAGCTTTAGCCAAAATCTCCAAAATAATATTATGGTCCCTCTTCTACCTACTCCCCAAGGCCCTCTGACCAACCTGTGATCCATAAGATCAGCTCTGTAGATCAATGCTGGGCCCCCAATATTTTAACCAATTATTCCATATTTATTTCACTATTTCTTTAGGAAAAATCTCACTTCCAAACAATACAAATTATGATACCTCCTCACCTCATCCTTTGGGGTACCACACACTCCCAGGATGGCTAAACTAAAAAAGATGAACAAAACCAAGTGGTGACAAGGTTATGGAGCAACTGGAATTTTCATGTACTTGCGGAAGAATAGGGAGGGGTGGAAGAGGGACATAAAATTGGTGATTTAAAAGGGGTATGGGAAGAAGGGAGGAGGGGCACAGAAATTCTGTTAGAGGAAGTAGCATGGGAAGAGGAGGTGGAAGGGAGAGAGGCAGATGTTTGGTGAGAGGAGCAGGTGGAAAAGCAGGATAGGTGGAAGGAAGGATAGAATACTGTATGAGTAGAGAGTGGAACAAGGAAGAGGGACTGCAATGATTTAGTTTAGCTTAACCTAGAATTTAGAAAGGAAAATTATACTTTGCTAAGAATTTGTTTACAGTTCATTATCTAAAATATCCAGTTTTCAACAAAGAAGATTTTGTGATCCATACTCAGGAAAAAAGCAGTCAATAGAAACTGACTCTGAATGAGCTAATCTAAATGTTAGATTTAGCCAATAAAAACTTCAAAGCAGTCATTACAATATGACATGTAACATATAAAGAACAAAAGGAAAAATCAGAGACATAACTCCAACTATATCTATGATTATATTAAATGTGAGTGGTGCGAACACTCTAATCAAGAGGTAGAAATTGTGAGACAGGGTAAAACAGTAAGATCCAATTAAATGCTGTTTATAAAAGATGGATTTTTAATTTAAAGACCCAAAGAACATTAAAAAATAAAAGCATGGAAAAATACATGCCATGCTATAGTAACCTAGTAACCATAAGGGAGCTGGAGTGCCTTTACTAATATCATACAAAATAGACATTAAGGCAAAAATATTATTAGAGACAAGGAAAGGAATTTCATAATAATAAAGGGGTCAATTAATCAAGAAGATATAACAATTATAAGCATATGTGTACCTTACAAGAGAGCCCTAAAATATATGCAACAAAAACTGACAGAATTAAAAGGAAGAAGACACAATTCAACAATTATAATTGCAAATTTCAATTCCCCTTTTTCAGTAATTGATAGAACTAGACAGAAAATCAACAAGGAAAAACACTATCATCCAGCTTGACCTAACTGACATCTATATAACATGCTGCCATCAATAGCAGAATACACATTCTTTTCAAGCACACACAGAACATTCTCCAAGATAGACGATATGCTGGGACATAAAAAAAGATTCAATAAATTTAAAAAGACCAAAATCATACAAAGTGTGCTCGCCAATGACAATGGAATCAAATAAAATATCTAAAACATAAAATACTTAAGAAATTCCCAAATATTTGGAAATTAAACAATAGACTCCCAAATAACCCATGAATCACAGAAGAAATAACAGCAGAAATGATGGACATGTCTTGAATTGGGTGAAAATGAAATCACAATTTAAAAAATTTGGGAAGCAGATGTGGCACAAGTAATTGAGCTCCTGCCTATCATATGGGAGGTCCCAGTTCACTTCCTGATGCCTCCTAAAGAAGACAAGCAAGACAGTGAACTGGCATGATGGGCTGGCACAGCAAGCTGATACAACAAGATGATGCAATAAAGAGACACAAGGAGGAAAACAAAATGATAGGCACAGCAAAGCAGGGAGTGGAGGTGGTTCACGTAATTAGGTGCCTCTCTCCCACATGGGAAGTCCCGGGTTCTGTTCTGATGCCTCCAAAAAGAAGACGAGCACACAACAGACACCACAAGTGCAAATAACAAAGTGGGGGGAGAAATTTTTTGAAAATGATGGGATGCCAAAATAAAGTAATGCTTAGAGGGAAGTTTATAGCTTCAAACTCTTATAATAAAAAGGAAGAAACATCTAAAATCAATAATCTAAGCTTCCACCTTAAGAAGGTGAAAAAGAACAAATTACACCCAAAGTAAGTGGAAGGAAGGAAATAATAAAGAGCAGAGTAGAAATCAATAAAATAAAAAATAGAAAACCAATGAAGAGAATCACTGAAGCCAAAAGTTATTCCTTGAAAAGATCAAGCAAATTATTTAGCCTTTAGGTAGACATACCAAGAAAATAGAGAAAGCACAAATGAAAAAAATATCATGATTGAAAGAGGAAATACTAGGTCAATATACAAAAATCAATTCAATTTCCACATTAGCAACAAATAATCCCAAAAGGAGATTAAGAAACAAATTCCATTTACAAAAGCATAAAAAAGAATGATACATTTAGGAATAAGTTTAACAAAAGAAATTTAAAACCTGTACACTGAAAACGAAAAAAATTATTAAGAGAAATGAAAGATCTAAAAATAAATAAATAAATAAATAAAACCATCTGTGGAGAGATATACCATGTCCATGGATTTGAAGATGCAGTATTTTAAGATATCTCTTCTCCTCAAATTGATTTATAGCTTCAACGCAATCCCTACAAAATCCCAAGAAGTTGTGTTTGAGAAATTGATAAAGCAGATCCTGAAATTTATATGAAAATGCAAAGAACATAGAATGGCCAAAATAATTTTGAAAAAGAACAAATTTGCAGGAACTTACACTACCTGATTACCTATAGTAATCAAGACAGTGTGCTGTTGGCATAAGGTTAGACATAAAGATCGATGGAGCAAAATAGAGTCCAGAAATTAGCCAAATGGGGTAAAAAGTTAAAAACTGATGAATGTGGATAAAAGTTGCATGGGAATTTTCTGCACAATTCTTGCAATTTTTCTGTAGGTCTGAAATAATATTTTTTAAAAGTTAAATAAACAAATTGAAAATCATGTATTTGGGCTGGAAGCTTTTTGCAAACCATACTTTCTCCATGTATGAAATGGGAATTTGAGATCAATCTGTGCTCAGTTTTCACTTCAGCCTTCGGTCAGGGTCAGCAAACTATGGTCTTTGAGCCAAATCCAGGCATCTGCCTGTTTTTGTAAGGTCAACAAGCCAAGAATGCTTTTACATTTTTAAATGATTGAAAACATGTCAAAGGAAGAATACTTCATGACACATGAAAATTATATGAAATTCAGACTTCACTGTCCATAAATAAAGTTTTATTAGAACACAACCACATCCATTCATTTCCATATTGGCTATGGCTACTTTTCTGCTACAATAGCAGAGTTGAGTAGTTGTGACAAACTGCATATGACCACAAGGCTTAAAATCTTTACTATTTATCTCTTCAAAGAAGTTTGCATGTATTAGTCAGGGTTCTCTACGGAAAGAGAATCAACAAGGGATATCTGTCAATACTATGAGATTATACAAGAGTCTCTCACGCAGCCGTGGGGATGCACAAGTCCAGGTTCCGCAGGCAGGCAATGGAAGTCCAGTGAAGGTTCTTGACGAGTTCTGGGAGATGTCGGCTGTCCAAAGACGAGCTGGGAAATTCTCTCTCAATGCTGGAATCACTTCCCCCCTTAAAGCATTCAACTGATTGGGTTAAGGGTCACTCTTGTTGATGGCAATCTCCCTGACTGATGTAATTATAACCAGCTATCTATGATTTATCACTGCAGTAAAGTCAGTGGTGACTAAAGTCCTTGTATTAAGTTAGCCCAGTGCTTGTTTGACCAAAAACTGGGCACAATTACCTGGCGGAGTTGACACAATAGCCTAACCATCACACTGCTCTAGACCACATGGAATATATATATATGTTCTGCAGGTCAGTGGTTTTCACCTGGGGACAATTTTGTTCTCCCAGGGGTCATTTGGCAATTTCTGGAGACATTTTTGGTTGTCACAACTGAGAGGGATGCTACTGGTATCAGGTGGAGCCCAGAGATGCTTCTAGAAACCCTGGAACCCCTACAACAAGGAATTATCCAGCCCAAAATGTCAAAACTGTTGAGGTTGAGAAGACCTGACCCACGGCACAGAGACACAATGACATATGTAGGGTCAGATCCCATGGCCCTGCCACGTATAAACCAAATTCTTCACTCCTGCCTTGACTATACCTATGTGTCCTACCTCCACATCTTCACTGTCCATGCCACTAACCCCTGCCTCCCTATAAGACATGCCCCCTGTATTCTCTGTACATATCCCTCACAGTACACTATCAGCCAGCCTTACCTACCATCTTTGCTCCCATGCTCCGCAGTTGTCTGTGATTTCATTTAATTCCATACAGCACTGCCCTTCCCGTCTTTCTACCCATGAGTTTGGTTCTACTCAGACCTGCCCACCCCTCCCCTGGCTATTTGGTTGGCCAACTCTTCTTCTTCTCTATCATTCACTGGACCTCCTTGTAAGGGTCCAGGTGAGGAGGGTCCAAATGGTGAGCCTATTTCCAGGACTTGAAGGGATGGAAGCTACACCTCACTCTATCCTGACTGGCCCACTCCCAACTTTTGTCCTGGGGGTATTCTGTCTTTGGGGCAGAGCTGTCTGAATTAGGGGTGGGATGTTCAGGGATCTGTCTGCTCCTGACCTCACTCTCCATCCAGAACATCCAGATGGAAGGTTCGATTAGGTGGGGTTGGGTCATTGGGAGAGTGAGGATGCTGCACTATGGCCTAGCTATTAGGAGGTCTGGATCTAGGGATAGAGTCACCCAGTATGAATCCCACCTCAGAAACTTGAAATATTTGGAAAGTTGGATGCTTTATCCCAAGGCCTTTCTGTGAATCAGTTTCCTAATTTTTGAGATGGGAATAGTGGCCATACCCCACATGCGCTGGTTATGAGGATTATAAATACCAAGGATGATCATTATTATAATATGGTAATCAGCAGGGTGTTCAGGACTAGACTGTGAGCATCCTGAGGGACTGTAATTCCTGCCCAAGGTATGGAATCTGAATCCAGTCATGAGGAAACATCAGACAAAGCCAAACTGAGGGACATTCTACAAGGAATGGGCCTGTAACCTTCCAAAGTGTCAAGGTCATGAAAGTGAAGGAAAGGTTTGAAGAGCTGTTCCAGGTTAAAGGAAACCAAAGAGACACGACAATTAAATGCAACATGTGATCCTATTTTGGATCCTGGACCAGAAATGGTAAAAAACGAATGAGACTTATGGGTGGAATAATATTGCTATATCAATGTTTAATTTCTTGATTTTAATAACTACTGTACTGTATTGGTGGTTATGTAAAAGAATGTATTTGTCCCTAGGAAATGCACACTGAATTAGTTAGGGGCAAAGAGGCAAGATACCTGCAGCTTACTCTCAAATGGTTTAGGAAAAAGAAATAATATATGTGTGTATATGCATGGGTGTGTGTGTGCATATACACATAGATTGGGGAGGAAGGGGGGGAAGAGGGATGTGGAAGGGAGAAGATCATAAAGCAAATGTGGCAAAATATTAACAACTGTTGACTCTGGTTGAAGAGCATATAGGAATTCTCTATATTATTCATGGAAATTACCTCTAAATTTGAAAATATTTCTCAATAAAAAATTTACAATTAATGTGTCCTGCTTGCTCCTTCAGAGGTGGGAACAGTAGAAATTAGAGCAGTATGCCTGCTTTGGGCCAATTATAGTCAGTAAATCTTTCCAACCTTTGCTTAGCCTCACTTGCCATAAGTCCAAGACTGTCTCCTTACAGGGTCACAATGGCAATTTTTTCTTTCAATCGCTCTTGGATGTACCCTATCTTACTTCTCGTTCTCGATAGTCTTGTGTCTATAGGACAGAAGTAGTTTATCATTATTCTAAGGATGAGGCTTTCACAGCTGAAAATGGGTTGTCTGGCTCATTATCCCAAATTGCTGTGAGGGTCACAGCACCATTATTTACCCAAAGGCACTTGAAATGATTTCCTTCTCCTCAAAGGCACAAAGGATCTTAACATCTCTTTGCTTTGTGAGACAGAGCATAAGTCCCCGCTCCTGCTCACCCAGAACATGACAATGATTCAGGACATTTCCTCTGCCCCAATTCCTCCCTCCTTCTTGCCCCAAACAAGAAGTCCAAAGACCTGACCCCACCCTCCCACCTGTCACACTATGTCTCCTTTCCTTGGGGGTGGCAGAACCCAAAGTCTTCAATGCACAGACTGCCTGGCAAAGCTGGCTGGAGAAATGGGACCTACTCAGGACTCCTCTGGGAGAGCCCAGCTGCTCCCCCAGCAGCAGACTTGCTCCTGGCCTGCATGCCATTGCCAAGCCTCTCCCTGCTTCTGAAGGTGGCAGAACACCTTTTCCTATTCTCTTAATTTGGAGGGACTCTTGAGCCCATTTCCTGAGCTGTGTTCCAGCTCTGTTGCTCTCCTCCCATGGCCCAAATCCTTTGCCCAAATCTTCTGGGAACAAAGTGATCCCTAGACAGCCCCAGAGCTGTCCCACCTCGGCCCTTCCTATCTGCCCCACCACCATGTCTGACCATCTGCAGTGAACCTCAGTTCCCCACATAGTGGCCAAGATTCCTACTCCCTGGGTCCTTTCCTACAACCAGCAACCTGCAAACTGCTCCTACTACTGTGTCTCCTATTCTTAGCTGCAGCAACTTTTCCATTTCCTCAGGACCATGCCCGGAGTAGCTTCCAGGTGATAGGTTCACACTGCTTTTGGGAAGCCATTGTGCAATCTTTGTTGTTGTTGTTGTTGTGTTTGTGTGTTTCTGTTTTTTAGGAGGTACCAGGGATTGAACCTAGGACCTCATGCATGGGAAGCAGACACTCAACCACTGAGATACATCTGCTCCCCTGCATTCATTCTTGAAGTCAGGCAGTCAGTCTGCATTCTGTGCTGGGTACTGGGGCTCAGTCTCTGCCTTCAGGGAGCTGAGAGTCTGCACTGTGAGAGGTTCTAATGTGACTCTGTTCCTCAGGTGTACTCAGGAATCATTTCTGCCCTTCCCTTGCCTGTGAGGCTTCCTGGCTGTCTAGAACCTGGACAGGCTGTGCCCCAGTTTCACCAAGCAGAAGAGAGCAGCACCATAGGAAATGGCATCACTGCCCCCATTAACCCCCATCTACAGGTGATGCACCCACCTTCCCTGGATCGTTATGAGGGAAAAGAAGCCTCTATCTTGTTTGGGCCAAAGTATTGTGAAGTTTTCTTGTTCCACAGTTCTGTCCCCACCCTAACTACTCCCTTGTTCCAATGCTAGCAGCCTTGTCTTCTTGGTGCCTCGTTGCACTGTTTATGGGGCTGTCCTCCACATTAGATTTTTAAGCTCCTTCAAAGCAGACTCTTATATTTGTCTATATCCCTGGAACTTAGCATAATCCTGGCTTACAGTAGTAAGCAGTCACGGGGTTGGGTCTCTGAATGTATGGAATAGGAAGGAAATTTCCTATCTGGGCCTCAAAGTTTTCTTGTCACTCTGCCTTATTTCTTTGATGGCTTTCTGTACCTCATCTTAAGTTTTCTGTGATTTCTAACAACTTATGACATGTCCACATACATTCCATTGCTAATAGCCCTCCAGTTTATTCTAATAAGATCCCCACTCCTGTGAAGGGGACACAGCCACAGTTTCCTGCCTTGATTGTCATGAATCATCTTAGATGGACCACCCTTCCCCAAGTACATCCCACTTTCACGTCTCCTTGCCCTTGTCCATATCAAGCATCCTTCTAAGAATTTCCTCTTATCTCTTACTGGTCACCTACAGCAGGGGTTCTTAACCTTTTTTGTTCCATGGACCCCTTTGCCAGTCAGGTGAAAACCACAGTCCCCTTACTAAGTCCACACTACACTGTGTATTATTTAATAAATATATCACACCCGCACCAACATGTCCCCACAAGAATAATCAAGCTCATGGATCCCCTGAAATCTTTCTGTGGGAACCCTGTGGATCCCTGGTTAAGAACCCCTGCATCCTCCCATTCTTTAAGAACCAGCTCAAAACAGTACAGCCACCATGTGGCCTTCCTTTGAACATCACGGACAGATGTCGTCTCACTATCACCTGAACTTCCATGACATTAGGCTCATCTCTATTCATTTCATGCACTGATCACATTCAACCTCATATCATTGGTATTTTTTTTTTTACCTTTTCTCTCTGTGAGATCTGAGGCTTGAGACCAAGTCATATCCCCCTTTATAGCTCTCAGTGCATTGACCAACAGCTTGCTTACTGTTCTTAAAATGCCTTGGAATAAGAACAGCCAATGTTTGATGAGAAATCATTAGGTACAGATACAATGTCATAGATGTTATACATACACCTCCAATTAATTCTTACAGTGTCTCTGTGAGGTTAGCAGCAGGCCCAACTTACAGGTGAAATCAGTGGGGACCACAAGGTCCGACGCAAGACCCCTGCACCTGGATGGTGAAGGAGCTTGGATCTGCCCCCAGGTGACCTGACTGCAGACACCTTGACTTGAACCGCTATCCTACAATGAATGAACAAATCACCCTCCACTGCAGTGACTCTGCTCAGAACAGGAAGGACATAAGCATGGGAAAAGGTTATTCTTGGCTTGTTTTCCTCTGGCTGTGTAAGGGCTATTGATCACACTGGCGTATCAGGCCACTACTTACTGAGAATGTGGGGATCTTTTCAGTGGATGCATTCTTGAATCTTATTTGGTTGAGTAGCCTCCTATAAGAATGCCCATTTTCCAGATTGGCTTGTCATGAAGAATTAACAGAACAGGTCAGGGAGACTATAACTCCAGCCTTCCATGTCACGATGCCAGAGGCATGTGAGGGAAAGCAGGCAATGGAAGATTCAGAACCAGAGAAAGGCATGGAACCTATTGTCTGGACCTGGGTCTGTGAAAAAAAATGAGACAAAACAGAACCCCATCAGATGAAGAGTCACTAGTTGTATACTGTGAACAGTTCCTATATGTGGTTTAAAAAAAAATCTTCCTCTTTTTAATCTCTCAATTTTCTTTGAATAAGTGAGGTTGATGCTGTTGGGACCATGCCTGGATCACCTTTATGGGCCAGTGCACCACCCCAATGTAGGTCTAGTGCTTGCTCTAGAAGGTTCACAGCTGTCCTTCCTCCAGAGAACAGTCTTTGGTTAATAGTAGTCAGTCACCTAACCCAAACTGCCAGGGCAATTATGTCCTCTCCTTCACATACACCACCTTCTCAGATGTAGCAAGAATCTGTGGCCAGTTATCGAATAATAGGAGATACAGAGGGTTCAGCCCCCTTGCCTCAAGTTGGATCAACTTTGTGGCTTCCTTCATACTGCAGAGTTCTCCATGGAATCCAGCTGACACTACACTTTTTTTTTTTTAATTTTTTTATTTTTTATTGACTTTGTAATAATATTACATTAAAAATATATATGTGAGGTCCCATTCAACCCCACCCCCCCACCCCCCCCTCTCCCCCCCCCCCAACAACACTCGTTCCCATCATCATGACACATCCATTGGATTTGGTAAGTACATCTTTGGGCACCTCTGCACCTCATATACATTGGTTCACATCATGGCCCATACTCTCCTCTATTCCATCAAGTGGGCCCTGTGAGGATTTACAATGTCCGGTGATTACCTCTGAAGCACCATCCAGGGCAGCTCCATGTCCCGAAGACGCCTCCACCTCTCATCTCTTCCTGCCTTTCCCCATACCCTTTGTCCATTATGTCCACTTTTCCCAATCCAATGCCACCTCTTCTATGTGGACATTGGATTGGTTGTGTCCATTGCACCTCTATGTCAAGAGGAGGCTCAGATTCCACCTGGATGCTGGATGCAATCCTCCCATTTTCAGTTGTAATCACTCTAGGCTCCATGGTGTGGTGGTTGTCCTTCTTCAACTCCATCTTAGCTGAGCTGACACTACACTTTTACTGAAACCACATACTTGCTAGACTTCCTAACCCTGTCCTATCCTGCTTCCCTCCCTCTGCATGTTTCTCCCAAGAATGCTTCCTTATTAAAAGACCTGAGCAAGAATTCCCATCACAGGTTCTGCTTCTAGGGAACCTACCTACTCTGATATACCTTTCATCTCTTCATAGGTTTGCATGTATGTGTGTGTACAGGTATGTGAATGCATGTATGAATAAAATAGTTCATAGTTTTTAGAAAGCCTGACCTTACATCTCTTCTCTGCCACTTGCTTGCTGTGCTTCAGCCATGCTTCCCTTGAATCATCCCCTTGAATCAGGCCCTGAATTCTCACTTCAGGGCATTTGCACTTGCTGTTCTCCCTGCCTGAAATGCTTTCCCTCCAGGTATCTGCCTAGCTCATTCCCTCACATCCCTCAAGTGTTTGTTCAGATGTTTCTGGTAAGACAGTCCCTCACCATGTATGATGGCAGCCCTTCACACACATGCTCTCTACCTCCTTCCCTGCTATAAATGTCTCCACAGTAATTACCATCCTCTAATAGTCTATGTATTCGTTTATATTGTATATTGTTGGTTTATTCCCACTGCCTCCCCACCTCCATGGCAGCAGGGATTTTTGTCTGCTTTATTCACTTTTATATCCTCAGCACCTAGAATAGTGTCTGGTACATAATAAATACTCAAAAATATTTTTCAAATGAATGAATAAATGAAGATAGGAGAATCCAGTTAACTTTTAAGTTACCCCCATTCTCATGCCACTAAATTTGTTAGAGGCCAGCTTAGAGGTATGTACTTCTCACTAACAAATAGAACTCAAAAGATGGCCACCCCAAACCCATCTGAGAGTGTCAGTGAAGCTCTTTGGTTGACAGAACAGAGCAGACATCCTGGGGGACACTGAATTCATCTGCTGCAACAAGTATATTTTAAAAGTGTGTGTTTTTTGAATATAGAGAATGAAGTGGAAGATATACACCAACTGCCCCCTTGGCTATCTCCTGAGAGGCAGAAATGAGGAGAGAAATGGTGAGAATACAGCTCTTTACTTGAGGTTGGTCAGTCTCTGTTCTCTGTGTCCACATCTCTTCTCTGCAGATGACTTTGACTCAAGTCCTCCAGCTTGAAGGACTCAAGGGAACCTGAAACACAGCATAACTGAAGCTTGAATTCATCACATTCCTTCCTCATTCCTGTTCATGGTGCCATCACTTTCTCAGGTCCCCCAAGCTCGACCTTGGATTGTACCTTCCCCCATCCTGCCCCACCCTGCCGTGGCAGCCAGTTGTGCAACCACTGTCTATAGTGGTTTTATTTGTAATTGTAGTTGTTATTTTAGCTTATCCCTTTGCTTACTTCCTTCACTTGTAGTTGTTATTTTGTACTAGCTAAATGATTTATAACTGTGCTCCCATGCCCCTCCTTTATGGCCAGTTAGCTCAAGGATTTTTTGGGCCCATGGTTGTTTCCTATTGACAGTCAACAAAAGACACAACCAATCAGCATAAACTAACTTGAATCCTCAGTTTGAATTTATACACAACCAAACACTATATGCCAACTTAGATTTCATCATTAACCCCACCTCCCTTTGTTTAATTCCATAAAAACTCTAAGTACTCCTGACTCAGGGAGACAGATCTGAGCTTGCCTCTGGTGTCCTTACTTGGTGCCTCATAATAAAGCTCTTTCTCAACCTAAAGCCAATATTGTTTACAATGGAGAAATCCTAGACTCCTTCCCTCTAAACTCAGGAACAAGACAAGGATGCCCACTGTCGCCGCTCCTATTTAACATTGTCTTAGAAGTACTTGCTCGAGCACTGAGGCAAGAACCAGAAATAAAAGGCATTCAAATTGGAAAGGAAGAAGTCAAAATTTCATTATTTGCAGATGACATGATCCTATACATAGAAAACCCTGAGAGATCTACAACGAAGATTCTAGAACTCATAAATGAGTTTAGTAAAGTCGCAGGTTATAAGATCAATGCGCAAAAATCAGTAGCATTTCTGTACACCAATAATGAGCAAGATCAGGAGGAAATCAAGAAACAAATACCATTCACAATAGTAAATAAAAAAATCAAATACTTAGGAATAAATTTAACTAAAGAGGTAAAGAACTTATACACTGAGAACTATACAAGATTGTTCAAGGAAATCAAAGAAGACCTAAATAAATGGAAGACTATTCCTTGTTCATGGATAGGAAGACTGAACATTATTAAGATGTCTATCCTACCAAAATTGATC
Source organism: Dasypus novemcinctus (assembly GCF_030445035.2). Lineage (NCBI taxonomy): Eukaryota > Metazoa > Chordata > Mammalia > Cingulata > Dasypodidae > Dasypus > Dasypus novemcinctus. The sequence goes on along the minus strand of NC_080704.1, from coordinate 55,922,604 downwards.
TACACATTCAATGCAATCCCAATAAAAATCAATGCAGCCTTCTTTAAGGAATTAGAAAAACTAACTATGAAATTTATTTGGAAAGGAAAGAGACCCCGAATAGCCAAAGACATACTGAAAAAGAAAAACGAAATTGGAGGAATCACACTACCTGACTTCAAAACATACTATAAAGCTACGGTGGTGAAAACAGCATGGTATTGGCATAAGGAGAGACATATAGACCAATGGAATCGAATTGAAAGCTCTGATATAGAACCTCACATATACAACCACATAATATTCGATAAAGCCACCAAACCCTCTCAACTGGGAGAGAGTGGCCTATTCAACAAATGGTGTCTGGAGAACTGGATAGCCATATGTAGAAGAATGAAAGAGGATTACCATCTCACACCTTATACAAAGATCAACTCAAGATGGATCAAAGACCTAAATATAAGAGCCAAGACCATAAAGACCTTAGAAAGCAGTGTAGGGAAACATCTACAGGACCTTGTAATAGGTAATGGATTTATGAATATCTCACCAAAAGCACGAGCAGCAAAAGAACTAATAGATAAATGGGACTTCCTCAAAATTAAAGCCTTCTGCACCTCAAAGGAGTTTGTCAAGAAAGTAAAAAGGGAGCCCACACAGTGGGAGAAAATATTTGGCAATCATATATCTGATAAGAAACTTATAACTTGCATATATAAAGAACTCCTACATCTTGAAAATAAAAAGATAAACAATCCATTTAAAAAATGGGAAAAAGACTTAAACAGACACTTCTCCGAAGAAGAAATACAAATGGCAAGAAAGCACATGAAAAAATGTTCCAAATCTCTAGCTATCAGGGAAATGCAAATCAAAACCACAATGAGATACCATCTTACACCCATAAGATTGGCAGCTATGAAAAAAACAGAAGAATACAAGTGCTGGAGAGGATGTGAAGGAAGGGGAACACTCATCCACTGCTGGTGGGAATGCAGAAGGATCCAACCATTCTGGAGAACAGTATGGCGGTTTCTCAAAAAACTAGCCATAGATTTGCCATATGACCCAGCAATACCACTGCTGGGAATATACCCAGCAGAACTGAAAACAAGAACACAAACCAATATATGTACACCAATGTTCATAGCAGCATTGTTCACTATTGCCAAAAGTTGGAATCAACCCAAATGCCCATCAACAGACGAGTGGATCAATAAAATGTGGTATATACACACAATGGAATACTACTCGGCTGTAAGAACAAACACACTACAAACACATGTGATAACATGGATGAATCTTGAGAACCTTATGTTGAGTGAAGCAACCCAGACATTGAAGGACAAATACTACATGACCTCAATGATATGAAATAAACAAGCTGCCCTAGATAGCAAGAGACTGAACGATAGGCTTGCAGGAAATCGGAGGGTGGAGGAAGGATATGAGCCGATGTCTGCAGGGGTGGAATTTAAGACGAGATGGTGGTAAGTATGAACACAAAGAAGAGATAAAAGGGGGGCAAGGGGTTGCCTTTGCTTGGGGCTTTGCGGGTTTGAGGGTGGCTGGGGAGGGACGGGTGGGTAACGTTGCCCAAAAGTGGGGGGAGGGAGGGGTAGCATACGAACCAGGAGAGGGTCAGGTGTTGGTGGAGAGTAAAATGCCGAGAAAATCATATCAAAATATAATAAAGAGGGTTACCTGTTTAGAATGCTCGGAGGGGAGGGTCTGATGCAGGACGGGCTCCTGGGGAATGTCTAAATGCTCATTCTGCCAGAGTGGGTGACACCATGGGGTAGAAACCCAAGTAGTGAGAGTGGGGGTGGACCCACATCCTGGGGAGGACTAATGCCATCCAATAGAGGGAAATGTATCCCTCGAGAGAAAGGGTGGCTCCCAGGGCATTGGGGCAGTTGAGCAAGTTAGGCCCTGAACACTATTCCATCTATCTCTGGAAGTGGCTCCTCAGGAAACGGAGGTTGGCTATCACTGAGGGCACCAAGGTGGAAGGGAAAATGGACGTTAAATGTGTGGAACCAAAGTAAATGGGGGGTAAGAGAGGAGTTTCTTGAGAGTACACAAGGATGGATATAAAACATGTAATATTACACCATAACATATAGGAGATGACAGACTGATAATGTAAACCATAATGTAAAACATAGGATAACTAAAAATGTAAAGAACTGTGTATCCTAAAGTATGCACCATAATGTAAATACAGATGTCACCTTGTTAGAAAGCTAATGTCTCAGACTCTGTACATCACTTTAAGTAAATATGATATGAATAGGGCGTAAGAGTATCACTGTGGAAGGGAAAAGGTTTTCTGGTGGATGTGTGGGAGTGCTGTATATTATATATATACATTGCTGTGGTCTAGGACTCCTGTGAAGAAAAGCTGAATAATTAGGGGGGGGGGGGGGGGGGGAAAAAATAGGATGTGGAAATTTTTTCAAGTCAACATTCTTTATCTAAGTTCTTTATCTAACTTTATCCAAGTTCTTTATCTATCCTTTAAACTCATCGCTATATGCCATTCCCTAGTAAGGGACCATGACATTATATTGGGCTTCAAATTTCGGGGAGTTCTGGATCACAGAGTGTTTCAACAATGGCAATGGAGGGATACTGGTATGGGATACCAATGACAGATGATATATGACTGACAGGGAGCTGTACAGAACATATGTCCAGGGTGCATGGTAATGTTTGGATATACTCATAGTGGCAACAATTAAAAACCACAGTAGGGGGGGTACTGGGTTCCCGGCCAGTGGTGCTCTGTCGTGGTCCCTAGGGGAGCAGCGACAGTCTCCCAGGTACAGTGGTGGGGACCGGGAGGGAGTGAGGGTTCAACAGTGAGCCCCTGATACTAATGACTATGCTTGTGAGCTGATAAACCCAAAATAATAACAAGGCCTAGAGCAACTTTGTGCCTGGGAATTTCCTTCTGTCAGCCTTCATGTTATTCAAATGTGGCCAGTCTCGAAGCCAAACTCAGCATGTAAATGCAATGCCTTCCCCCCAGCGTGGGACATGACACCCGGGGATGAGCCTCCCTGGCAACGAGGGACCACTATCAACTACCAACTGATGATGCAACTGGAAAATGACCTTATACGGAAGGTTCAATGTGGATCAGCAGAATATCCATGTCTACATAAAATACCATGACTTTAAAATGCTGTTTGACCTAAAGTAAGGGGGAAATGGAAAGGAGAAATGAGTTTATATGGCTACGAGTTTCTAAAAAAGAGTCTGGAGGCTGGCAGAAGGTTTGCCCTCATGCACAACTGAGCAGAGTCAGAGAGACAGATAAAGCAGATACAACCCCCAGATATTGGTTCCTTTGAGGGCTAAAGAGACCCATGGGAGTTATGGTCATGGCCGATGGGGTTAACTACCAGGGCAGATGGCCCCTCTTTGGAAATGGTGTTTATGTGTGATGAATCTGGACTCAGATGGGATCTCCCTTCATAAGACTTTCATGCTAATGTGCTGGAGGTGCAGTTAATGTTGGGGTTTAAGATATATTTAGGGGATTTGAATCTCTGGACTGACAATGTGATAGCCAGATCCTGAGCCTCAACAGACTCCAGCACCTACAATCTGATTTATTGGACTTACCACACTCAGCTAAGATGGAGGTGAAGGACAACCACCACACCATGGAGCCTAGAGTGATTACAACTGAAAATGGGAGGATTGCATCCAGCATCCAGGTGGAATCTGAGCCTCCTCTTGACATAAAGGTGCAATGGACACAACCAATCCAGTGTCCACATAGAAGAGGTGGCATTGGATTGGGAAAAGTGGACATAATGGACAAAGGGTATGGGGAAAGGCAGGAAGAGATGAGAGGTGGAGGCGTCTTCGGGACATGGAGCTGCCCTGGATGGTGCTTCAGAGGTAATCACCAGACATTGTAAATCCTCACAGGGCCTACATGATAAATAGAGGAGAGTATGGGCCATGATGTGAACCAATGTATATGAGGTGCAGAGGTGCCCAAAGATGTACTTACCAAATCCAATGGATGTGTCATGATGATGGGAACGAGTGTTGTTGGGGGGGGGGAGAGGGGGGGTGGGGGGGGTGGGGTTGAATGGGACCTCACATATATATTTTTAATGTAATATTATTACAAAGTCAATAAAAAAAAATTAAAAAAAAAAAAATAAAGCTCTTTCTCTCTTTGAAATTCTGGTGTCACAGAATTGGTCTTTGTGTAAATTGGGCAGTGAACCCACTTATTCAGCAACAGATGGGTCCTTTTAAGTCTGTCCTGCACCCTGCCCTTCACTCCATCCTCACACCTATGATCTCTGCTTCCATCACCTGAAGTGCCTTCCTTCGAAATGCTGTTCCTGGCTCTAGCCCCTTCTTCTGTTGTTGTCAGCGGCACGGGAATCTGTGTTTCTTTTTTTGTTGCGTCATCTTGCTGCATCAGCTCTCCGTGTGTATGAGGCACCATTCCTGGGCAGGCAGCACTTTCTTACGTGCTGGGCGGCTCTCCTTATGGGGTACACTCCTTGCACGTGGGGCTCCCCTACGCGGGGGACACCCCTGCGTGGCACGGCACTCCTTGCGCGCATCAGCACTGCGCATGGGCCAGCTCCACACGGGTCAAGGAGGCCCGGGGTTTGAACCGCAGACCTCCCATGTGGTAGACGGACGCCCTAACCACTGGGCCAAGTCCGCTGCCATGTTATAGACTCTTTACTCATTAAGCAATAACTCCCCATCCTCCTCCCTCAGCTGCTGGTAACCTCTAATCTACTGTCTGTCTCTATGAATTTTTAAATTCTAGATATGTTACATTTATATAAGTGGATTCACACAATATTTGTCCTTCTATGTATAGCTTATTTCTCTTAATGTTTTCAAGGCTCATCCATGTTGTAACATTTATCAGAACTTCATTCCTGTTCATGGCTAAAAAATATTCCACTGTATGGGTAAAGCACATTTTGTTTATTCATTTATCTCTTCATAGACACTTGGGTTGTTTCCACCTTTTGACTATTGTGACTAGCGTGGATATGAATATTGGATTCAAGTTTCTGCTTGAGTCCCTGCTTCCAATTCTTTGGGAGTATATTCCTAACAGTGGAATTGCCTGGTCATGTGGTAATTCTATGTTTAACATTTTGAGGAAATGCCAAACTGTGCTCCACAGTGGCTGCATCATTTTATATTCCAACTAACAGTGCACATGAGTTCCAATTTCTCCACATAATCAGCAACTTTTCATTTTCTGATTTTTTTTTCAATGATAGCGATCCTAGTGGGTGTGAAGTGATATCTCATTGTGGATTTGATTTGCATTTCCCTAATGGCTAAGGATGTTAAGCAAATTTTCATTTGTTTATTGGCCTTTTGTATATCTTCTTTGGAGAAATATCTATTCAAGTCCTTAGCCAATTTTCACTGGGTTGTTTGTCTTTTTGTTGTGGAGTTGTAGGAGTTCTTTATATATTCTGGCTATTAAACCCTTATCAGATATGTGGTTTGCAACTATTTTCTCGCATTCTGTAGGTTGTCTTTTCACTTTTTTGATAATGTCCTTTGATGTGCAAAAGTTTTTAATTTTGATGAAGTCCAATTAATCTATTTTTTTTTTGCTGCTCCTGATTTTAGTGTCATAACTAAGAATCAATTGACAAAAATGAAGTCCTGAAGATTTCCCCGTTTTCTTCTAAGAGTTTTATAGTTTTAGCTCTTACATTTAGGTTGATCCATTTTGAGTTATTTTTTTTTCTATATTAGTGTAAGGTAGGGGTCCAATTTCATTCTCTTGCATATGAATATCTAGTTTTCCTAGCACTATTTGTTGAAGCAGCTATTCCTTTCCAACTGAGTGGACTTGGCACTCTTGTCGAAATTCAATGGGCTTTAGAACAAAAAAAGAAAAAGAAAAAAAATTCAGTAGGCCATAGATGTGTGGGTTTATTTCAGAACTCTCAAGTCTAAATTATTTCATTGGTCTATATATCTTTATTTATGCCAGTACCACACTGGTTTTTTCTTCATTTTTTATTAGAAAAGTTGTTGGTTTATAGAAAATACAGGGGAAGCGGACTTGGCCCAATGGACAGGGTGTCCGCCTACCACATGGGAGGTCTGCAGTTCAAACCCTGGGCCTCCTTGACCCGTGTGGAGCTGGCCCATGTGCAGTGCTGAAGTGCACAAGGAGTGCCCTGCCATGCAGGGGTGTTCCCCACATATGGGAGCCCCACGGGCAAGGAATGCACCCCGTAAGGAGAGCCGCCCAGCATGAAAGAAAGTGCAGCCTGCCCAAGAATGGCGCTGCACACACGGAGAGCTGACACAACAAGATTATGCAACAAAAAGAAACACAGATTCCCGGTGCTGCTGATAAGGATAGAAGCAGTCTCAGAAGAACATACAGTGAATGGACACAGAGAGCAGACAACTGGGGGGGAGGAAGGGGAGAGAAATTAAAAAAAAATACATGCAGAAAGTGCAGAGTTCCCATATACGTCCCCCCAAAGTTTTCCCTGTTATTAACATTTTGTATTAGTGTGGTATTTTTGTTACAATTTATAAAACAATATTATTATAATTTATACTATTACCTACAGTCCATAGTTTACATTATGGCTCATTCTTTGCGTTGTACAGATCTATAGTTTTAAAAATATTTTTATTCTGGTAACATATATGCAACCTAAAATTTTCCATTTTAGCCACTTTCAAATGTACAATTCAGTGGTATTAATTACATTCACAATGTTGTGCTATCATCACCACCATCCATTACCAGAACTTTTCCATCACCGCAAATGGAAACTGCACCAATTAAGCATTAATTTTCCATTATATACCTCCATCCCAGCACCTGGTAACTCGTATTCTAAGCTTCTGACTTGATGAATTTTCGTATTCTAATTATTTCATATGAGTCAGATCATACAATATTTGTCCTTTTGTGCCTGGCTTATTTCACTCAATGTGATGTCTTCAAAGTTAATCCATGTTGTTGCATGTATCAGAACTTCATTCCTTTTTATAGCTGAATAATATTCCATTGTATATAAGTATACCACATTTTATTTATCCATTTATCTGTTGATGGGCACTTGGGTTGCTTCCACATTTTGGCAATTTTGAATAATGCCACTATGAACATCAGTGTGCAGATATATATTCAAGTTCCTTCTAGGTTCTTCTGGGTACATATCTAGAAATGGGATTGCTGGGTCAAATGGTAATTGTATATTAAACTTTCTGAGGAATTGCCAGATTGTCTTCCATAGAGGTGGCACCATTTTACATTCCCACCTGCGGTGAATGAGTGTTCCTATTTCTCTGCATCCTCTCTGACACTTGTTATTTTCTACTTTTTGTTAATAGTAGCCATTTTAGTGGATGTGAAATGATATCCCATTGTGGCTTTGATTTGTCTTTCCATAATGGCTAATGATGCTGAATATCTGTTCATGTGCTTATTGGACATTTATATATCTTCTTTTTTATTTTTATTTTTAAGGAGGTACCCGAAATTGAACCTGAGACCTCGTACATATGAAGCAGACGCTCAACCACTGAGTTACACCCATCCCACTGTATATCTTCTTGGAGAAATGTCTATTCAGGTTTGCGCCCATTTATTAATTGGGTTGTTTGTCTTGTTGTAGAGTGGTAGGATTTATTTATACATCCTGGATATTAAACTCTTATCAGATATGTGGTTTCCAAATATTTTCTTCCATTCTCCCATTTTACTTTCATGATAAATGACTTTGATGCACAAAAGTTTTTAATTTTCTTTCATTGCTTGTGTTTTGGTTGTAAATTCTAAGAAACTGTTGCCTAATACAAGTTCCTGAAAATGTTTCCTTGTGTTTTCTTCTAGGAGTTTTATAGTTTTGTTTCTTATATTTAAGTCTTTTATTCATATTGAGTTAATTTTTGTCTATGGAATGAAGTAGGGATCCACCTTCATTTTTTTTTTGCATATGGATATCTAGTTTTTTCAGGACCATTTGTTGAAGAGAGTATTCTTTCTCCATTGATTGGACTTGGTACCTTTGTCAAAAAGCAATTTTTCATAGTTATGAGGGTTTAGTTCTAAACTTTCAATTTGTTTCTTTGGTCTATACTTCTGTCCTTGCCAGCACCATGCTGTTTTGATTACTGTAGCTTTGTAATAAGTGTTGAAATCAGGAACTGCGAGTCCTCCAGCTTTGTTCTTCTTTTTCAAGATGGTTTTGTCTATTCAGTGCCCTTGCAATTCCATACGAATTTGATGATTGGATTTTCTGTTTCTGCAATAAAAGTTCTTGTATTTTTATCAGGATGCATTGAATCTGTAAGTCGCTTTGGGTGGTATTAACATCTTAACCATATTAAGTCCTCTGATCCACGACAATGGGATGTGTTGCCATTTATTAGGTCATCTTAAATTTATTTCAGCAATATTTAATAGTTTTCAGTGTGCAAGTTTTTATCCTTGTTTGAAATTATTCCTATATACTTTACTCTTTTACATGCTATTATAAATCGAATTGTTTCCTTCATTTCCTTTTCAGATTGTTCATTGCTGGTGTATTGAAACACAATTGATTTTTGTGTGTTGTTCTTGTACCTTGTTACTTTCCTGAATTTGTCTATTAGCTCTACTAGTTTTCTTGTGAAGTCTTTGGAATTTTCTCTATAAAGGTTGATGTTATCTGCAAATAGAGTTTTACTGTTTCCTTTCCAGTTTAGATGCCTTTTATTTCTTTTTCTTATCTAACTTCCAGTGCAGTGTTCAATAGAAGTGGTAAAAACCAGTGTCCTTATCTTGATCCTGATCTTAAGGGGAAAGCTTTCAGTCTTTGGCATTGAATACGTTGTTGGCTGTGGGTTTTTCATATATGCCCTTTATCATTTGAAGAACTATTACTAGTTTTCTGAGTCTTTTTATCATGAAAGGGTATTGGATTTTGTCAATTGGTAACATTTTGCAATATTTATTATAAGCTCTATTATTTCTTTCCCTCCTTCCCTCGTGTGTGTGTGTATCTATATATACATGACTTGTATTTCTACTGAAGGAATCTTAGGAGGGTTTAATAAAAATGTGGCTCAGTTCCAAATTCGTTCTTTCTGGGGCAGAATCGGGAAAAGTAGGGAAAAATAGGGACTGGTGCTATCCTCAGGCAAGTGCAGCTTAGCAATTGGGAATCCCCAGTAATAGATGGGAATAGCAAATTGGGTCTGGAGCATACAGCATTTACAGTTGCTGTATATGACTTTGGGAGATACAATGTTTCCTCTTCAATTTGCTACTGTCTTTATCTTTATTCCTACCCTGATTAACAGCAGGGCTGCCCTTCTCTTTCTCTATCTGAGCTGATTTTCATTCTTCCCATTCTAGTAAGATTTTTACTCTTTCAGTCCCCCTCCCCCACTCCGTCACTTTTTGCCAAGATCAGATGTGGTCAACTCATAGGACATTATTCTGTGAAATTCAGATCTTCGTCACTGCCCAGGTTCCACGGATTTAAAGACGATTTGGAGAACATAGTCTGTCACTGGATGAATGTTAGGTCTTCACATTCCTTCAATTGCAGGTTAGTGTTCGATCATTTGATAGTGGCTAAATGTAGTAACATTTAGGACTCTGGAGGTCACACATTTGAATACTTTAACACAGACAAATACTAGGAGAATGATTATGATCAAAGTGTATTTTTCACTCCTAAGTCAAGAGCTTAGTGTACCCAAGTTAAACCAAGAGAACAGATCCTATCTCTAATCTGAAGAGCATGCAGAATCCGATATTGTGTACTAGCAAAAAGACCTAATATCTTGATTTGCTTGTTTCATGGATCTTTTTAAGAATGTTAAAGATTCCAGAGGGTCTATGGAAATGTAAGTACAATATCCTTCCTCCTTGAGAAGGCAATATTGCATCTAGAGCTGCTGTATGCTCTACCACTGCTTGTCTGATTACATGAACCTCCCAAACAAGGAATTTGATGGAATTAGTGAAATTGTCTAGTTCTATTGATATTCTCTGAACAAGAGCGTGTAGCATTTTGCCTACTTTTCTGGTCTCTTGTAAAGTATATAATGATGAGTCTTGGTGGCAGAAGAAGGCAGTGTGAAATTCTCCTTAAGTAATTAAAATCTTGGAATGCAAATCATAGTTCAGTTTTTCTTTTACTGGAATCAAATTATCTAAAGACCTCTTTCTCTGAAAGATAACTTGATTGGCCAAAATAGGCACTGGGTGATGTCAGGGCTATTCTGAAGGTAGGTATTATTTACCAGGATAACAGATTCTGTCCAAATTTCAGATATAAGTCAGTAGGCTTTTGTGTCATAAATCCAATATCAGTCATTAAGGGCCACTCAGCAATTTGTCTTTGGCCAAAACACCTGCCCCCCATGGAGTTTTCAAATAGTACTGCAATGCTTAAAAACCAATAGTGGAAACACTGACTTTGAACAATGCTCCCTCTCCCAGCTTTGCATTCTCCCACTATCTGTCCCCTCTCTTTTTTAAGAAGCAGCTATTTAGTTATGGTAAAAATAGTATTGTAACATTTTGCACAATGAGGCAAGAGTGATCCATGACCAAGTGAGGCAGGCTAGTATCGGCAGAAGAGGAAAGATGAGTCAAAGCTGGGACCCAGCTGAGAACAGGGCTGTGAGACCCCACCCAGAAACTCCCTGAGGGAAGGCTGCTACTAGGAACAAAGCTGGAAAGATCCCGCCAAGACCTCCCTTGCGGTCAAGAGACAGCCCCAGATAACTTCAAACAGGCCTCCTCATTGGTCCCCTGAGAGCTAACAGGTGGGGCAACCAATCAGAACAGCAAACAGCTAGGGCTCCTCCCCCGACATCAGGAAAGGGGAGTGAAGGACAGCTTTAATAAAGGCAGGCTCCAACCTCAGATGCTCCTTTTCGCCTGGAGGTAGCTGGCATCCAAGTCTGGGTGTGTACTTTTCTTTCTTTTTCTCTCAGTAAACTCTTTTTACTGGCCTAAGTAAATCGACATGTTCTTATATTCTTTCATGTGACATAGCCAAGAATCAAGGGGAATCAAGCACCTTCAGACTTCACAAGTATTGACATTTATAGTCTAGAGAAAATCAGATAGCTATAAACCCAAATAACTTGGGTCTGAACCATATAAAATGTTTTTTTGGTGTGTGTTTGTAAGTTGTGTAAAAGTGAGACACCTCCGAATATACGCCATTTCTTCCTCAGTTCTCTCTCAATTCTATTTTGGTGAAAGTTCAGTTACAAAAGCCAAAGTCCAGGAAATGTTCACAAGTACTATTTTGGTGGAAATAGAAGCCTCCTTTTCTAGATAAGACATGGTAGAGTTTATATTTCTGTTTGTATGGTCTATTGAGGTGTTGGGCATCTAAAAATCTCTTAATGGTTGAGTCCGGTTACCTTGGAAACCAACTGATCTATTATAAGGAATTGGTTCACAGAAATTGGATGTCACCCAAAGAAAAGTGAGAAAAAAAACAACAGTCAGTTTAAATGTATATAGTAACCAAATCATGAGCAAATTGTAGCGCTGTGTTGAATTCACACCAAGGAGGGCCTAAGGGTAGGAAGAAAAATAGTAAGGATAGGGACCCTATACATACCATAGTTAAGATGTAAAAAGTGTCTGTTAACATCCAGAACCCTAAACCACCAAATAGGAAAGACAGTAACTAGAAAAATAAGAAACAAAATCATGCAGATTAAAGTGTGACAATATGTGACTCTAGGTGTTTTGTTCCACAGGTCTTTGACAGAGGCTGTGTAACTCAAGCTATCATCTGTTTGGTCTGATGGTCTTGGGCAGAAGTTTTCACCTTCATGCCAAGTAAAAAAACCATTTTGATGGAATCCATGCCCTATATGATGTATCAGAGGGGTCCCATCAAATTGTAAAGAAATAATAGTGGGAAAATATTTCAGAACTTCCAACACATGTATGTGCATTGAAAGTGGAATCATTCCATTGTTCAACCACCATTGTTTATTATGGGGTGGGGATAGATTTCCATACATGAAAGACCCTTCTGCTTTTATTCCCCCTGAGATGGCTCCCTCATCTGTTTGCTTGTTGTTATTGCTTGTTGTTTGCGCTCATTGCTTTTGCTCATTGCCTGCTCATTATCTGTTTTTTTTTTTCTTTTAGGAGGCACCAGGAACCAAACCCAGGACCTTCCGTGTGGGAGGTGGGTGCTCAACTGCTTGAGCCACATCTGCTTCCTGCTTATTTGTTTTTGCTCATTGTTTTTTTCTTGTTGACTGCTTGTTGTTTTTTCTCAATGTGTGTTCATTGATTTTTGCTCATTATCTGCTCGTTGTCTACTCATTGTTTGTCTTCTTTAGGAGGCACCAGGAACTGAACCCAGGACTTCCCATGGGGGTTACAGGCTTCCAACTGCTTGAGCCACATCTGCTCCCCAGACTCTTCTGTTTTGGTAAGCACCTAGGTGTGTGCCTGGGCACACAAAGGGGCCTACAGCTGAGTTTGAGAATAGGAGCTAGGGAAAGGGTAGAGGACAAGGAAATAAATCCCTTGTGGTGGCCTGGTCAAAAGACTTCTAAGAACAAGAATGCCTAATGCTAGATTTGAAGTTGTTTGTGTTTCTGTAAAGTAAGACCCCCCCCCCCCATATCACTGCAACATTAAGTAAACCTTTCAACTAATTGTAAGGACATGGTGGAAATATTTGTGTCTGTGTGTGTGTGTAAATTTACACTGAATTCTACTACTTCATTCAAAAGGTACAGAAGAACCAGGGCAGCGGCATTAAAAACAACAAGGAGAATCCAAACTAAGTTATATAAATAAATATGCAGGCAGAGTCTACAACTGCAAGCAAGAGAGTCCCATCCATTAGCCATACGGGATCGAAGGTCCTCTTAATTAGAGGTGGAGTGGGCATCACCATCCCAGAATCCTCAGGATTGGGGAATAAAATATGGACTAGAGTAGACTTACTGGTATTCTACTACAGACTTATTGTGACTCTAGCAATGGAAGAAATTGTATCATTCATGTGGAGACAGTGGCCACTGGAGGTTCTGATGTCTGAGAAAGGGAAAAAGAAGTGAAATATAGGGCCATTTTTGGGACTGGGAATTGTCCTGAATGACATTGCAATGACAGATACAGGCCATTATATATCCTGCCATAACCTACAGAATTTAGTGGGAGAGAGTGTGAAGTACAATGTAAACTATAATCCATGGTGTGTGGCAATGCTCCAAATGTGTTCATCAATTGCAATGAATGCTCCCCAGTAATGAAAGAAGTTGTTAATGTGGGGAAGGGTGGGAGGTGTGAGGAGTGGGGCATATGGGAATCCCTTATATTTTTTTGTGTAACATTTTGTATAATCTAAGTATCTTTTTTTAAATCTTTTTTTTCTATTTTTTAAAATTTTACATTAAAAAAATATGAAGTCCTCATATAACCCCACCCCCCTCGCCCCACTCCTCCCACATCAACAACCCCTTTCATCATCGCGGCCCATTCGTTGCATTTGGTGAATACATTCTGGAGCACTGCTGCACCACATGGATGATGGTTTACATTGTAGTTTACACTTTCCCCCAGTCCACCCAATGGGCCATTGCAGGACATACAATGTCCAACGTCTGTCCCTGCAGTATTTTTAATACATTTTTTATTTTTTAAAAGATACTTAGGTTAACTCAGATCTAAGTATCTTTAAAAAATAAAAAATGTATTAAAAAACACACAAAACATACAGGGAAACATGTAGACAGTAAGTCCTCCCTACTGCCCACCTCAAACTTGACCAACATTACTGATGTCTCGAGAGAAAGAATTTCTCTAAGCCCTAAGCTCATAGAGGTTTGCATACCTCTTAGATTGAAAGGGTAAGACAGATGCATCATGTGGATACTTGAGTCACATTAAAATGGCAGGGCTACTTAGACACAGTCAGCCTTGTTCTGTTTATATCACCTTATGTAAGGTGGGGTGTATTAGTCAGGGTTCTCTAGAGAAACAAAATCAGCAAGAGATATCTGTCAATAGTATGCAAGTCTGTAAGAGTCTCTCACGCAGCCGTGGGGACACACAAGTCCAGGTTCTGCAGGCAGGCCGCAACCAGGGACTGCAATGAAAGTCCAATGAAGATTCTTGACAAATTCTGGGAGATGTTGGCTGTCCAAAGATGAGCTGGGAATTTCTCTCTCAATGCTGGAATCACTTCCCCTTTTAAGGGATTCAACTGATTGGGTTAAGGGTCACTCATTGCTGATGGCAATCTCCCTGATTGATGTAATTATAACCAGCTATCTATGATTTACCACTGCAGTAAAGTCAATGGTGACTAAAGTGCAAAAATGCCCTTGTATTACAGTTAGCCCACTGCTTGCTTGACCAAACAACTGGGCACAATTATCTGACTGAGTTGATGCAATAGCCTACTCATCACATGGGGTAAGGTCAGATGGAAGTCAAGAGAGACACCAGAAGAGTTTGAAAGGTTTATTGTAACTGCAGTTTCCTGGGGATCAGACAACATGCCAGGCAGGGCCATGTGGACAAAACACCAGAGTTGGTAACCAAGTTTTATGGTGATTTTTGTGGGAAGTGTTGCAAGGATGGGTAGGGGCATGTCAATGTGAGATTGGCTGGCAGTGTTTGAAAGTGGTGCATTGGCAAGTTGGAGAGTGCTTGTAAGCAGGCTGCGGGCAGAGTTGTCCAGGAGTAACAGATATCTGGGTGGGTCTTGGCTAACTAGTGATGCCTATAGATGTTTAGCATCAATTTACAGCAGCTAGAAAATATGATTAATTCAGGCCTTGGCATCTATTTATTCACCTACAGTTGCAGAAATCAACCAGAAAAATCTTTTTGTTGACTAAATGGCCATGTTTGTGACCTCTAGCTATGGAGCAACATGGAAAAATAGAAATCAATAAGTAAGCACTCACAAAATGGGAGATAATCAATTTTAACCTGAACTGTCCACTTTATTAAAATATTTTCTTCAGAATTCTTTTTTGTTACAGATGTTTTTTAAACAGGTAATTTTATTTCAATATTTATATATTTAGCTAATTACATTTCTTATTTTAAAAATCCTTATTAAATTCTTACCCATATACTGGGAGAAGTGGATATCCATAGCCAAAAGAGAGAAAGATGATCGCTATCTCACACCTTATACAAGAATTAACTCAAAATGGATAAAATACCTAAATATAAAAGCTAGAACCATAAAGCTCCTAGAAGAAAAAAATGTAGGAAAACATTTTCAAGACCTGGTGGTAGGTGGTAGATTCTTAAACCTTACACTGAAAGCATGAGCAATGAAAGAAAACATAGATAAATGGGACCTCCTCAAACTTAAAAACTTTTTAAAAATTTTTATTTTATTGTTTTTTAAAAGATAAATAGATCACACAAAATGTTACATTTTATAATATAAGAGGTTCCCATATACCCCACTCCCAACCCCCCATTCTTCCCACATCAACAACCTCTTTCATCATTGTGGTACATTCATTGCATTTGGCAAATATATTTTGGAGCACTTCTGCACTGCATGGATCATAGTTTACATTGTAGGTTACACTCTCCCCCAGTCCATTCAGTGGGTTATGGCAGGATATATAATGTCCTGCATCTGTCCCTGCAAAATCATTCAGGACAACTCCAAGTCCCAAAAATGCTCCCATATCTCACCTCTTCCTCCCTCTCCCTGCCCTCAGCAACTACTGTGGACCCTCTCACCACATCAATCATAATTTCTTCCATTGCCAGAGTCACAGTAGTTCTATAGCAGAATAGTAGTGAGTCCACTCTAATCCCTATTTTATGCCTCCATCCTGTGGACCCTGGGATGGTGATATCCACTCCACCTCTAAATCGAGAGGGGGCTTGGATCCCACATGGTTGATGGATGCAATTCTCCTGCTTGCTGTTGTAGACTCTCTAGTTTCCCTAGCGTGGTGGTTGACCATCCTCACTTCCCTGTTAGCTGTCTCAGCAGAATCCCGAGACAGTCAAAGTAGAAACCATACCAGGTAGTGGTTCTCCTGAGAGCTATAGAGACCCACAGGTTCTATGGTCATGGCAGATGGCTCTGGAGTTCAGTGCCTTGCCAGTGGGCCCTACTTTGGAATTTGTGCTACAGAGTGTGATGGAGCTGCACTCAGTTGTGACCTCTCTACACATGCCTCTTCTGTCACTTTTACTGAACCTATGGTTGACGCTGGAGTTGGTGTTTGCACAGGAGACTTGAATCTCTGGACTGTCTATGTGCCAACTGGGTGCTGAGCCTCAGCAGAGTTGCAACACCTGCTCTCCAGTTCATTGGACTTACCCAGTTCAGCTAACAGGGAGGTGAGAATGGTCAAACTTAAACACTTTTGTGATTCAAAGGACTTTGTCAAGAAGGTGAAAAGGCAGCCCACTTGATGGTAGATAATATATGGAAACCACATATCTAATAAAGGTTTGATTTCCATTCTATATAAAGAAATCATACAACTCAACAATAAAAGAGCAAGCAGTCCAATTTAAAAATGGGCATAACACACACAGTGCTGATGCACAAGGAGTGCTGTGCCACGCAGGGGTGTCCCCCACGTAGGAGAGTCCCGCGTGCAAAGAATGCACCCTGCAAGGAGAACCACCCCATATGGAAGAAGTACAGCCTGCCCAGGAGTGGTGCCGCACACATGGAAAGCTGACACAGCAAGATGACACAACAGAAAGAGACAGATTCCTGGTGCCACTGACAAGAATGCAAGCAGACACAGAAGAACACACAGCAGATGGACACAGAGAGCAGACAACTGGGGGGGGGGGTGAAGGGGAGAGAAATAAATAAAAAATAAGTCTTTAAAAATATAGATATAAAAAAATAAAAATGGGCAAAAGACTTAAATAGACATTTCTCCAAAGAAGAACTACAAATGGCCAAAAAGCAAATGAAAAAAATGCTCCACATTACTAGCTATTAGGGAAATGCAAATCAAAACAACAATGAAATATCATCTCATACCACATAGAAAAGCTGTTATTTAAAGACAGAAAATAATAAGTACTGGAGAGGATGTGGAGAAATAGAAACACTCATTCACTGTTGGATGGGATTGTAAAAGTGGTGCAGCCTCTGTGGAAGACAGTTTGGCAATCCCTCAGGAACCTATATATAGAACTGCCATATGATCCAGACAGTCCTCTACTAGGAATTTATCAAGAACTGAAAACTGACACGAACAGACATCTGCACACCAAAGTTCATAGTGGTGTTATTCACAATTGCCAAAAGATGGAAACAACTCAAATGTCCATCAACCAATGAATGGATAAACAAAATGTGGTATATACATATGATGGAATAGTACGTTGCCGTGAGAAGAAATTAAATTGGGACACATTTGAAGACACTAGGCTAACTGAAATAAGCCAGACACAAAAGGACAAATATTGCATGGTCTCACTAATATGAACTAAATATGAAGAATAAACACATGGAGTTAAAACCTAGAGTATAGGTTATTAGGTGATAAGAGGAGGGATGCAAAGGAGTACTGATGCTTAATGTATGTAAAAGTTTTAATTAACTTGACTCTTAAATGTGTGGAAATGGATAGAGTTGATAGTAACAAATTATAGTGAGTAGCAGCTGGTTTATAAATGGAATTGTGGCTGGAAATGGTAGTCTAGGGATGTAAATGTCAATTGAAAGAGAGCTAGAGAATAATCTAGGGACTGAATAACACAGTGAACCCAGAGGTGGATGAGAATTGTGGTTAATAGTACAAACGCAAGAGTGCCCTTCTGTGAACTAGAATGATGTATGTCACTATTACAGGTTGGTGGGAATGTGGAGAAGTATGGGAAAAATACAATTAATGTAACCTATGGACCATAGTTAACAGCAATACTGTAATATTCTTGCATCAGTGCCAAAGATGTACTGTGTTAATAATAGAGGCCTATGGAAAAATATGCCAAATATATACCATAGCCCATAGTTAGTGGTAATAGTCTAATGATATTATCTCATAATCAGTAACAATTTCTCCATAATGGTGTGGTGTGTTGAAGGGTTGTTGTATAGGAATTCTACACATGTGCATGATTGTTTTGTAAGTTCACAACTTCTGTAATAAAAATTTATTTTAGGGGCAGATGTGGCTCTAGCAGTTGAGAGCCCACTTCCCACATGAGAGGTCTTAGGGTTGGTTCCCGGTGCCTCCATAAAATACAAACAAACGACAAACAGACAATGAACAGACATTGGGCAAAAACAATGAGCAGACAACGAGCAAAAACAAGCAGACAATGAGAAAAAGTGAGCAGGCAACAAGTAAAAACAAATAATTAAGGAGCAGATGTGGCTCAAGCAGTTGAGTGCCCACCTCCAACATGGGAGGTCCCAGGTTCAGGCCCAGGTGCCTTCTGAAGAAAAAACAAACAGACAACAAGCAGACAGTGAGCAAGAAACAACAGAGAGACAATGAGTAGACAACAAGCACAAACAACGAGCAGGAAAAAATGAGTAAAAACAATGAGCAAACAGATGATGCAGCCATCTCTGGAGGGGACCAATTATAAATATATTTTTAAAAGTTTTTTTTTAAAGGTTTATTTATTTATTTAATTCCCCCCCTCCCCCGGTTGTCTGTTCTCTGTGTCTATTTGCTGTGTCTTGTTTCTTTTGTCCTCTTCTGTTGTCGTCAGCGGCTCGGGAAGTGTGGGCGGCGCCATTCCTGGGCAGGCTGCACTTTCTTTCGCGCTGGGTGGCTCTCCTTACGGGGTGCACTCCTTGAGCATGGGGCTCCCCTACGCGGGGGACACCCCTGTGTGGCAGGGCACTCCTTGCGCGCATCAGCACTGCGCATGGGCCAGTTCCACACGGGTCAAGGAGGCCTGGGGTTTGAACCGTGGACCTCCCATGTGGTAGACAGACGCCCTAACCACTGGGCCAAGTCCGTTTCCCATATTTTTAAAAGTTCTTACCCATAAATTTCTCATAAACATATCAAGGGTGAGGACAGAAAATAAAGCAAAAATCTAATAGTTCTTAATGTTTAATTGGGATACGGAATAGTCAGATAACACCGACACTGATGTTCAGTGAGGATGACTTCTGATGTTCCGTAAGTATTAGCTAAGAACTGCACTGGGAATTTTAGGATTCTCTGTTCAATGAATAGAGAATTTAAAGTAAAAAAGAATTGTCTCAATGTTATTCTACCTAATCAGAAAATGGGTAAGTTTCTGTTTTTTATGAAAGAATTGCACCAAATAATGAATAGTGCATTGTCTACAAGAATCTTTAAATAAACACTAAAACAACAAAGAATTGACAAATCTAGATTCAGGTTTTTTTCCTCAGAGGGAATTGTTTTGACATTGTTCTGATTGCAGTTTCTTTTTTTTTTCTTCTCCAAATTCTACTCAATTTATTCATTTTTTAAAAAGATATTACATTAAAAAATATGAGTTCCCCATTCACCCCCACCGCCCCCACCCCACCACTCCCCCCCAATAACACTCTCCTCCATCATCATGTCACATCCATTGCATCTGGTGAGTACATCTCCGGGCATCACTGCACCCCATGTTCCGTGTTCCACACCATAGCCCACACTTTCCCACGTTCCATCCAGTGGGCCATGGGAGGACATACAACATCCGGCAATTGTCCCTGGGGCACCACCCAGGACAACTCCAAGTCCCGAGAATGCCTCCACATCTCTTCTCTTCCTCCCCTTACCCGCACCCAGCAGCCACCATGGCCACTTTTTCCACATCAATGCCACATTTTCTCAATTATTAACCACAATAGTTCATGAATAGAATATCATTAAGACCACTCTGATCCTTACTGAAACCTCCTTCCTGTGGACCTTGGCTTGGTTGTGTCCATTCCACATCTATGTCAAGAGGGGGTTTAGATTCCACATGGATATTGGATGTGATCCTCCTGCTTTCAGTTGTAGGCACTCTAGGCTCCATGGTGTGGTGGTTGACATTCTTCAACTCCATTTTAGCTGAGTGGAGTAAGTCCAATAAATCAGAGTGTAGGAGCTGAAGTCTGTTGAGGTCAGGGCCTGGCTATCATATTGTCAGTCCAGAGATTCAAATCCTCTAGATATATCTTAAGCCCCAGCACCAACTACAATTCCAGTAAAGTAGCATGAAAGGCTTGTGAAAAGAGATCCCATCTGAGTCCAGCTCCATCACGCAGAAACACCAGCTCCGAAGAAGGGCCAACTGACATGGCAGTGAACCCCATCTGCCATGACCATAGAACCAGTGGGTCTCTTTAGCCCTCAAAAGGACCAATACCTGGGGTTGTATCTACTTTATCTGTCTCTGAGACTCTACTCAGGTGTGCATAAGGGCAATCCTTCTGACAACCTCCAGACTCTTTTTTAGAGACTCATAGCCATATAAACTCATTTGTCCTTTCCATTTCCCCTTAATTTAGGTCAAACAGCATTTTTAACTCCTGTTATTATATGTAGACAGGGATATTCTGCTGGTTCGTGTTGAACCTTTAATTCAAGGTCATTTTCTAGTTGCATCGTCAGCTGGTACTTGGTAGTGATCCCTCGGTGCCAGGGAGGCTCATCCCCGGGTGTCATGTCCCACACTGGTGAGAAGGCATTGCATTTACATGCTGATTTTGGCTTCAAGACTGGCCATATTTGAGTAACACGGAGGCTGTCAGGAGGGAACTCCTAGGCACAGTGCTGCTCTAGGCCTTGTTCTCATTTCAGGCGTATAGGCTCACAAGCATAGTCATTAGTATCAGGGGCTCACTGTTGGACCCTCATTCCTTCCTGGTCCTTACCGTTGCACCTGGGGGACTGCCACTGCTCCCCTAGGGACCATGACAGAGCCCCCCCCAGCCAGTAACCCAGTATCCCCCCAGCTGTTGTTTTTAATTATTTCCAAACATTTCCATGCCCCCTGGACATATGCCCTGTACTGTCAACCATATATCGCCTGTCCATAACATCCCATACCAGTATTCCTCTGCTGCCATTGTTGAACCACTCTGTGATCCAAAACTTCCTGAAAAGTGAAGCCCAATATAATGTCAGGTTCCCTTACTAGTAAAATGGAATATTGCGATGAGTTAAAGGTTAGATATAGAATACATATTGATTTGGAAAAATTCTACATCCTATCTTTTTCTTTTCTTTTTTTCATAATTATTGAGCTTCTCTTCACAGGAGCCCTAGATCACAGTAATTCATATATACAATATACAGTACTCCCACACATCCACCATAAAACCTTTTCCCTTCCACAGCGATTATCTTTTAACTTATTCATATCATATTTACTGAAACTGATGTACAGACTCTGAGATAATAACTTTCAAACAAGGTGACATCTGTGCTTACATTGTGGTCCATACTTTAGGAAATACAATTCTCTAAATTTTTTAAGTTATCGTATGTTTTACATTATGCTGATTGCAGTTTCATTGTCTCTTAAAAATCAATCAGCCTGAAGTGGCTGTGGCTCAATCAGTTGGGCTCCCATCTACCATATGGAAGGCCCTTGGTTGGCATCCCAAGGCCTCCTTGTGAAGGCAGGCTCGCCCGCATGCTGTGGAGTGGTGCCTGACCCACAGACACTGCAGAGAGCTGACTCAACAAGGTGACACAACAAAAAGAAGGGAAACAAGCGAGAACATAGAAGAGCCCGCAGCGAATGGACACAGAGAGCAGACAGCAAGCAAGCCGCTAAGGAGGGAGGGGAAATAAAAAAATAAATAAATACAGACACAGAAGAACGCACAGTGAATGGACACAGAGAACAGACAGCATGCAAAAAGCCACAAGGGGGGATTTAAAAAAAATCAGTCAGACCACTATACATGGATTAGAATGGATTTTTTAAAAAAACCCTCACAGTGCCCAATGCTGGCAAAGATGCTGAGCAACTGGATCACTGAAACGTTGCTGGTAGGTATACAAAATGGGATAATGTAGTGAATTCGAATTTGCATATTTCGATGTGGACCAAGAAAAAGATTTGACCACTAGATGGCAGTAACATCAAACTATTTGTTGGGGTGGAACTGCTGACAGGTTTGCCTGTGAGGGACAAGATCTGGCAGCAAGAAACCTTCCAGAGGTCCTGGCACAAGGAAGCCCCCAGAAGGGAAGCAGGTCAAGGGGGAAACTGCCAAATTCCTGGGGGAGAGGAGAAAGGAAGTGGGTGGTACTTAAGTTCTAGGTGAAAGAGCAGAGTCAGCATGGCTGGGACCTCTGGGCCTGAGACCCCTAGGGAATGAGGCAGCATAGGGCTTTCTAAATGCAGGGTCTAAGTATTCTAGTGAGATTAGACTCTGGGCGAAGCCGGGTGAGGTTCTGTGGGGTATGCAAAGGAGGTTAACTGTAAATGGCTAAAAATTGCTTATTTGGGCTATTTAAAAAAACTATCGGATGCTTAAGAATTTGAGTTTGGCGACTGCAGGTTTTTCTAATGGACCCCTGACTGCTGTGAAGAAATAACACACAGAGCCACTACACAGAGGCCATCTTTGGCTCATTTATGTAACATACAGCCATCGTGTAAGACTATCGCTTGTAGACATATACTTAACGTGTGGCCCAGCAATCCCACTCCTAGGTATGAATCCAAGAGAAATGAAAACTTCACACGCACACACACAGACACACACACATACCTGCTAGTAAATGTTTATAGCAGTTTTAATCATAATCGCCATAACTGGAAAAAATCCAGATGTTTTCAAACAATGAATGGATAAACACTCAGGTATAGATATACAATGGAGTATTACTCAGAATAAAATGGAAAGAATTATAGATTCATGCAACAACATGGACGAATCTTAAATGTCTTTTGCTGAATCAAAGAAGCCAGGCCCCAAAGTCTATATATTGTACGAATCAATTCATATGACATTTTAGAAAAGGCAAAACCATAGGGACAGAAAACAGATCAGTGGTTGTCAGAGATAGGGAGTAAGCAGGGAGCAGCCAACTATAAAGGAGTCTTATAAGGACATTTTGGGGATCATGGAACTGTTCTGTTATCATGATTCTGGTGGTGGATCCAGAGCTCTATGCATTTGTCAAAACCCACAGAACTCTTTTTTTTAAACAAACCAATTTTATTGATACATATTAATAAAGCGTGCTGTTCATCCAAAGTGTACAATCATTGGTATTTGGTATAATCACATACTTGTGTATTTATCATGTCAATCATTATTAGAGCATTTTCATTATTGCAATCATAGTAATAATAAACAAAAACCAGAAAAACAAACAAGAACATTCCTTACTTTTCAGTCTCTGTTTCCCCTGCTGTACATAGCTGCTATTTCTGGCTCTTCTTGCACAATTATTTATTTGCTTATTAATCAGATTTATTGAGATATATTCATATACCATATGATCTATCCAAAAGTGTATAATCAGTGGCTTTTAGTATAATTACAATGTTGAACATTTATCATCTCAAAAATTTTAGAACAATTTCATTATTCCAAAAAAGACTCTACTCCTTAGCATTCCTTCCTTAGCCCTATATAACCACTAATCTAATTTCATCTTTATAAATGAATTTACATTTACATTTTATATAAATGGAATCATACAATATGTAGTAGTCTGTGTCTGGTCTCCTTCACTTAGAATAATGTGTTTTTTGTCTGATATTAACATTTTGTAGTATTGACTTACACTTGTTCAGCTTCAAAGAAAAATGGTCTTATATATGCAATTTTACCCATATTCATAATTCACATAATATGTTTAGTTCATAGTAGTGCAATCATACAGTATTTGTCCTTTTGTGTCTGGCTTGCTTCACTCAACATAATGTCCTCCAGGTGCATCCATGTTGTCATGTGTTTCACAACTTTATTTCTCCTTCTGCTGCATACTCCACAATTTGTTTATCTGTTCATCAGTTGCTGGACACCTGGGTTGTTTCCAACTATTGACTATCATGAATAATGATGCTGTGAACATCATTGTGCAGATGCCTATTCATGTCACTGCTCTCAGTTCTTCTGGGTACATACCTGGCAATGGTATTGCTAGGTCACATGGCAAGTCTATATTCCACTTCCTTAGGAATTGCCAAACAGTCCTCGACAGTGGCTGTACCATTCTACATTCCCACCAACAGTGAATAAGCATTCCTATCTCTCCACAGCCTCTCTAACCTTTACAGTTTTTCTTACTTTTTAATAGTGGCCAGTCTAATAGGTGTGAAATGGTATCTCATTATAGTTTTGATTTGCATTTCCCTAATCACGAGTTGATGTTGGACATTTTTTCATGTATTTTTCACCATTTGTATTTCTTCTTTGGCCAGTTGTCTTTTCAAGTCTTTTGCCCAGTTTTTAATTGGATAGTGGGTCTTTTTATTGTTGAGTTGTATGATCTCTTTATATATTCTGGATACTAAACTCTTTTTAGATATGTGATTTCCAATATTTTCTCCCATTGAGTTGGCTGCCTTTTTATCCTTTTGACAAAGTCCTATGAGGTGCAGAAGTAAAGCCCACAGAACTTTATATCACTAGGAGTTATCACTGAGGGAGAGGAAACAAATGAAGTGAGTCCTCCTATTGCCCCATCCTCCTGCCTTGAGACAGTTTTCATTGCCCTGCCCAGGGAGGAGGAACCCAGGTTGAGCCTGGCAGGCCATCTGAGTTCAGGGCTTAGAGCTGAGAATCTGGGGGAGATCAAGGACAGTAGAGTTTGCAGGTCAGTACAAGAGAGCAGAAACCTGCCCAGAAAAAGAACTCCATATGTTTGAGAAAGGGTGCCCCTTGAGTAGTCAGCAGAGTACGATCAGCATGTATATATGTGGAAA
Organism: Dasypus novemcinctus; assembly: GCF_030445035.2. Classification (NCBI taxonomy): domain Eukaryota; kingdom Metazoa; phylum Chordata; class Mammalia; order Cingulata; family Dasypodidae; genus Dasypus; species Dasypus novemcinctus. Next base: position 55,897,763 of record NC_080704.1, on the reverse strand, counting down.
CCACCTGAGGTTGGAGAAAGAACCATCTGAGAGAATGAGGGGGAAGAATGCCTGGTATTCACACAGAACCAGGAGTGATCTCTCCAAGACCTCGCAGACTGGCCTGGCGCTAAGCTGTGTGCAGCCTTCTAGACTCAGATTCGCCACTTCTGCAAAACCCCATCTTGGCCCCACATGGCTGCTTGCCTGTGGTGCAGAGAGACCACTCCACCTGCAAGTCCCCCCTCCTCACACAGCCCATGTGCTCTGAAGACCTTCTGCCCCTGCTGGAACCAGACTCCACTGCACACTGATGCCACCAGTTGCAGGTAACTGCTCCGCCACCTATGGTCCAACAACTCCAGACCACCTCTGATCTGCTAAAAGCAGTGGACTTCTCTATCAGATAGCCAAGACATGCCTTGTCCAACAAGTTCTGAATTCCTTCAAAGTCTGTCCATGCTTGGGCATTCTACCCTCAGCCCTAGGATACCATATAGAGTTTCCTTATATCTTATTTTCTTTTATGATAGTGAATAGTTCTTATGTGGAGAAGTAGGAGCCTGTGACCACCCCCACCCGAGAGGAAAATTCCACAGCCCCCTAACCGCCTATATCTCGCTTCTGTAACAAGCTTGCTCGACTGTAAAACCTTATCTTAAGGCCGCCTCCTGTAGAAAGTGTCGGTCAGCCCCTAGACCAACTTGACTCAGACCCTTATAAATAACAAAAACTCCCCAACCACTTATCTCCCCTCATAGAATTCCCAGCGCTTGATTAACCGCAAACATCTGCTTCTGTAAGTGCTTGCTTGCTGAGCTATTGCCCCCCACCCTGAACCTAAAAGCCTATATAAGCAAACTCCCCCCATGACTCGGGGCTGCTCTCCCCTCTGCGTAGGAGGAGGCAGTCGCCGCGTGGCTAATAAAGCTCTTAATTGGAACTTTATTCAGAGTCTGAGTCTGGTCGATATCGCTGGTCTATAACACTTATAGCATACTTTCCCTGTGTAACCTACAGTTTCATTTCGATCTCCTGACTGGACTCATACTGCTACAACTACATATACAAAAGGCCTACCAGGGGAGCAGATATAGCTCAGTGGTTGAGTACCTGCTTCCCATGTATGAGGTCCTGGGTTCAATCCTGGATACCTCCTTAAAAAAAAGCCATACCAGACAATATTATACTTTTTGTTTTCAATCATAATGCATATTTTAAAGAACTCAAAGGGGAAAATAGTCTATTATATGTACCCAGCTATTTAACCAAATTTGGTGATTTTCCTTCATTCCTGATGTTTCAAGTTTCCTTCTGTGATCCTGTCCCTTCTATTTGAAGAACTTTCTTTAGGAATTCTTTTACACAGTCATCTACTTTTCTTTCATTTGAGAATACTTTTATTTGCCCCCTTATTCTTTTTTTTTTTCTTCTATCTGGTTGGGTCGTCATCTTTTTGGTGTGTTGCTTCGCCATGCGGGGGCCTGCACCTCACCGCACAGGTCTGGGACATCTTTTTTCTTTTTCTTTTTAACCAGGGGGTCCTGAAGATTGAACAGAGTCCTCCATATGGTAATTGGGAGCTCTATTGCTTGAGCCACAGCTGCTTCCCTCTCCCCTTATTCTGTTTTTTTTTTTCTCCCCTTATTCTTGAAGGATAACTTCACTGAATATAGATTTAAGGATTGACTGTTCTTTTCATTCAGCACTTAAAATATTTTGTTTCACTTCCTTCTACCCTCCATGGTTTCTGATTTTAAAAATCCACAGTTATTCAAATTGTTATTCCCTTAGAGATAATATGTTGCTTTTATTTGGCTGCTTTCAAGATTTTATTCATTGTCTTGCAGTTTGACTTTTTAAAATAAAATCATTTTTACTGATACATATTAATAAAGCATAAATCCATCCAAAGTGTACAATGAATATTTGCTATAATCACTTAGCTGTGCATTCATCACTTCAATCATTTTAGAGCATTTTAATTATTCCAGTAATAATAATAATGCTAAAAAACAAAAATCAACCATCCAAACAAAACTCATCACCTCTGAATCTCTCTATGCTTCCTCTGCTGTATATAGCTGCTATTCTGTTTCCTTCTCTCTAGTTTATTTGTATTTATATTTTGTAAAATCCATCTTATATATGCAATATCACCCATATTCATATTTTACATGAGGTTTCACTGTTATACAGTCCCATGTTACTTTTTTTAAGCTTTCTTTCTAGAAATATACATGTCTTTAGACTTTCTCTTTCAACCATTGTCATACCTGTTGCTGAGACCAGCTCAGCAATAGGTCTGCACAAAGGGAAGGTGACGCAGAACTGAAGAAATAAAAGAACAGAAAGAAAGACACAAGAGGGGAAACAAAGATGGGACCAGGGGACTCACAGCTTCTGAAACTGAGAGCCTCAACCCTAGTTTCCACATTGTATATATTTAGAAACTAACAATCAGCTGTTTGCTATCAGAACTGCAACATCATCTGCAATAAGAGGGAGCAACTGCAACATCTACAATAAGGCAACATCTACAATACCAGGAAGCAACTGTAACATCTACAATAAAGCAACATCTACAATACTGGGAAGCAATGCAACATATAAAATAAGGCAACATCTACAATAACAGGAAGCAACAAATAGGGAACAGGTAAGCCATTTTCCCACAACATATCCCCCTTTTTGTTTTAGTAAAGCAACGAAGGCAGATTTGTTGGTTTCTTACTGCCTCATACCCCGAAGGGCTTGTTGCATGCTTATCATTTAAGTAGCAATTTCAAATCAGAGAACAGCATTTTATACATAATCCATAACTACAGCAGATTATAAAAACTTCCAACTAGCAGATGATTTATTTCTCATGGGCTTAAGATTTCCTACAGCAAGGCTATGTAGGCCAGTACTCGATAAAAAATGACCTCATTTTCCCTAGTTTATATAGTTTGAGGCATAGGCAATGACAAATTATTTTTACTTCCCAATTTTGAGCTGTGGGGCAGTTGGAAGTTTATCACATAATTTCAATGCCTTCATTGGTCCTGCTCTTAGCATCTTCACTGGACCTGGGACCACAACTCAGTGTTGAATTTAAACTTAGTCCATCATTATGAGGACTCATTTTCCAGACAGAAAACAATAGCTGGCTTGTTATAAGAGTCCCGATGCAATGTCTGTAGCGGTGAAAGCATATCTTGCCCTCCCCAAGAGCAGGAGGGGACTAATGTCACAGTCATTGAAGTGAGCATGAAGGACACTCATGGGTGATGTCCACAAGCTGCTGGTGAGCAACAGGCAGCTGGGTGTCCTGGGCTAGGCACACAAGGTCTGGTATTCACGACGTTCACCTTTCCATTGGAGCCTCTCTGCTTTTGCTCAGGTCTCAATTGTATGGCTCTGGATCTTCATGAGGCATCTGCCTCAACAGCCCTGAGAGGGATATTAGAGGAGTGGGCAGGGACATGACACAGTTACCTGTCACTGCTGGCAGGTGTCCCAGATGTTCTTCCACAGATCTCTCCCCCATAGAGGGTGATTCACAACTGTCCATCATTTCTATCTTGCTTTTAGTATTTGCAATCCACCCCTGGATAGGGATGGCAGTCTTCAGAGTAACCAGACAGTATTGGGTTAAGCCTTTCACTTTCAGCAGGGTTTCCTATGCTGCACACAGTTGCTTTTTTATGTTGTACTTATTGACTTTTCCCACAACTGTGACTAAAACCCAAGGGGTAATCAATTAGAATGTTGCCTTTACCACAAACCTCACCCAAAGCCAATATTGGTAGTGGCCCCATCCAATTCGCAGGCTAAGTCAATATCCACTTTTTCCCTCTTTTTTTTTTAAAGCAGCCTGCTGGAGGTCCTCCTACTCCCAGGAAGAACCTTTCCCAATTAACACATCTCAGTGAGGGATAGAAGATTTTTAGTATTCCAACAATATTACAAATTCTATTAACATGAGAAAACATTGTACTTTAGCACTAACAGCAGAGAGTATCGTTTTGTCTTACCCAACCAAACAATATTTAAGAATTTGAAAGAGTAGCACTGGACCTTACAGTTTGTCCCAATTGTTTGCCTATTCCAGGCCCTTAAGATACCATTGTCTCTGATACTTCTTAGTAGGGTTGATGTGGGCTATGGGTGGGAGGCTCTTTGTCTCTTCAGAGATAACCTAAGCTGTTTGACTTGTGGGTGTGGAAGGTAAGAGGCTGCAGTCCTGCCCTTAGTGACAATGGCAACGACTCCAGTCCCAGGAAACAGTTTAACAATGCGAGGTCTAGTATTTAGGGGAAATGCAAACCAAATATGCTAAAAGCTTATCTAGAATGTCTCGAGTCCATGCTAAAAGCTTACCTAAGATGTGGAAGATATATATGCTAATTGAAGCCTATTGAGAACTGAAACAAAGGGACCATTTGGCCTTTCCTCTCTGTATAAAAGAAATTTGAAAATCTTATTCGGGGCTCAGGATTGAAACAGAAAGTTCCCGAGTCCAGCCATCCATCAATAAACCATTTTTTCCTTCTCAAAATCATTCCTGAGTCCTGGCCTCTCTATACGTAAATAATTGAACCTCTCTCAAATTCTACAACAGGGTCACTGCCACAGGTTTCTTCTATGCAGCCAGATTCATTGCCATCAGGCCAGGGCAGAAAGCCTTGAAGAACTGCAAAAGTCCATTGTAGCCCTTTTCACACAGTTTTTGCATTTTCTGTATTCATTCAGGATTGTTTTACTTTTAAAAAACACATTATCTCACTGAATGCTACCACAATACTTTTACAACTTGCTATATGCTTCTTATTAATCAAGACTTACAACTATAGAGATCTCATTAACATTTTAAACTTAGGTAATAATATAAGCCCTTATTATTATTTTGAATAGAGCTTTTAGAAATTTTTATTTATCAAATTATATCACCATCTGGAGGTATCAAAATATACACTGACAATGAACAATCACAAAAACCATTACAACACACACTGAAACAATCACCACACACACACTGACATTGAACGAACAGACACAAAAGCAGTTCTTTCTTCCTTTCTTCCTTTTGTTTAATAACTTAATATAAAGCTGTTATAGAATTTTGAGAGAAGTTCAATTATTTGCGTATAGATAGGCCAGGACTCAGGAATGATTTTGAGAAGGAAAAATGGTTTATTGATGGACGGCTAGACTCGGGAGCTTTCTGTTTCAATCCCCAGCGTGGAACAAGATTTTTGAGTCCCTTTTATACAGAAAGAGGAAAGGCCAAATGGTCCCTTTGTTCAGTTCTCAATAGGCTTGAATTAGCATATATATCTCCCACATCTTAGGTAAGCTTTTAGCATATTTTGTTTGCATTTCCCCTGAATATTTAAAGTTTATAGACCTTGCATTGTTAAACTGTTTCCTGGGAGTGGAGTCCTTGCCATGGTCTCCAAGGGCAGGACTGCAGCCTCTTATCACCCCACACCCACAAGTCACAGATAGTTTAGGTTATCTCTGAAGAGACAAAGAGCCTCCCACCCATAGCCCACATCAAAGCCATTCTAGCCTATAAACCTTTTTGCGCACTTAAATACCTTTTGTAAGAATACTAGCAAAGCATACATATCAGGCAAAGACTCAATCCTGATATAAGATATAACTGAGCTCTTGTTCAGCTGTTGTTTGGCTTCTTGACTTTAGATTTTTAATTCATCCCCAGGTGAAACTGCTCTAACCTTCAGAATGGGACCCAGCCATGCAGTTTTCAGCGTCAGTCTCTCCATCCGCATTGTTGTAGAAGACGAGAGGGTTTAATTATTTGCGTATAGAAAGGCCAGGACTTGGGAATGATTTTGAGAAGGAAAAAATGATATATTGATGGCTAACTGGACTTGGGAGCTTTCTGTTTTAAACCCAAACAAGATTTCTGAGTTCTTTGTATGCAGAGAGGAAGGGCCAAATGGTTTTTTTGTTCAGTGCTCAATAGGCTTGAATTAGCATATATCTTCCATATCCTAGGAAAGCTTTAAGCATGGACTTCATACATTCTAGATAAGCTTTTAGCACATTTGGTCTGCATTTTTATAGTTTGCATTGCTAAATTGTTTCTCCAGGACTGGAGTTGTTGTCATAGTTACCAAAGGCAGGGCTGCAGTGCTCACTGTCCCAAATATATCTCACAGAAAACATACCGCTCATGCTATCTACGAATATATGAACAGCGCCCCCACCATAGCCTACATCAGCATGATTGGAGGCTCTGGATTCCACAGGAACTTTCATCGTCTCTTGGTGTTCTTGGTATGGATTTATCCGATGAGCTGGTACCTACACAGGACACTCTCCGTCTCCTGGAGAAATACAAGCAAACCCTCTTCCCCACGTTAACAACTTCCCTGTCGACCATTCATAGGCCAATGGATCATTCCACCAAGTTAAAGGTTTTTCAGACAGAGTTCGGGTTTGAGTTTTAGAATTAGTTAGGAAATGCCTTTCAGCTGCTGTCCCTTCCAGGGTTGTTCCACAGTTAAGAAAATTAAGAGTGAATAATGCTTTGTGTAACTGCACCTGCGGAGTCTCCCTGTCTCCCCCTTTTTGTTTTTGTAACGTGAGTTTTAGGGTTTGATTTGCTCGCCCAACAATAGCTTGCCCCTGGGGGTTATAAGGAAGTCCTGTAGTGTGTGAAATACTCCAAGTGTCTAGAAACCTTTTAAAGGAGACACTGGTGTGAGCAGGAGCATTATCAGTTTTTAGAGCCTGGGGAGGTCCCATTACAGCAAGGCAAGCTAACAAATGTTCTTACATGTCGAGCAGTTTTTCCCTTCTGAGTTGTAGCCCAAATGAATCCTGAACATGTATCTACAGAGACATGAACATAACTGTTTTCCAAAGGAGGAGACATAAATTACATCCATTTGCCACAGAGAGTTAACAATTAAACCACAGGGATTTGCTCCAGGTTCCAATTGTCTTGGATTATTAAGAATTTGTCAGGATGGACAAGTCTGAACAATGTCACTAGCTTGTGTCCATGTTAAAGCAAAATGAGCTTTGAGGTCTGCTGCATTTATATGGGTTAGATTGTGAAAATGAATAACTTCTTGTGGAACAGGAGTGACTAATTTATCAATGGCATTATTACCTTGTACTAATGGCCCAGGGAAATTTGAATGAGATCGAATGTGAGTGACAAAAAATGGACTGTTTCTATTTCTAATTATCTCTTGAAGTTTGTGAAAAAGCTTATAAAGAAACTGATTTACCTTAGGTTTCATAAGAGCCGTTTCGATCAATTGAGTAACCTGGATGACATGTGCCAAGTCTGAAAGGGTGTTTGGGACTCTGGTATGTCTTACAAAACAGTAAGTACTGCTATTAATTCAGCTTGCTGAGCTGAAAATCCAGGAGTAGGAATTTTCTTAGTTTTATGCCCAGTATACTCAGCTGTGCCATTTCCAGACCCATCAGTAAAGATTTTAGGGGCATCAAGTATTGGTTGAAACTTAGTTATGCTGCGTAAAATCCATTGGGTGCTTTTAATGAATTGTAATATATGACTTTTGGGGTAATGATTATCTGTCCAATATAATCAGCAAAGGCTATTTGTCATTGTAAGTGATTTTGTGCAACTTCCTTGCACAAAAGTGGAAGAATGACATGAGAAGGTCCTGCCTGTGAAGGGCACAAATGGCCTTTAAGTATAATTTGGGCTATAAAATCCACATAAGGAGATAGAGTTCTAACAATTTTTTTTTTTTAAAGATTTATTTATTTATTTAATTTCCCCCCCTCCCCTGGTTGTCTGTTCTTGGTGTCTATTTGCTGCGTCTTGTTTCTTTGTCCGCTTCTGTTGTCGTCAGCGGCACGGGAAGTGTGGGCGGCGCCATTCCTGGGCAGGCTGCTCTTTCTTTTCACGCTGGGCGGCTTTTCTCACGGGCGCACTCCTTGCGCGTGGGGCTCCCCCACGCGGGGGACACCCTTGCGTGGCACGGCACTCCTTGCGCGCATCAGCGCTGCGCATGGCCAGCTCCACACGGGTCAAGGAGGCCCGGGGTTTGAACCGCGGACCTCCCATATGGTAGACGGACGCCCTAACCACTGGGCCAAAGTCCGTTTCCCGAGTTTTAACAATATTGTTAGGTGAAAATATCCATTCTACGATATGATCTTGTTACATAAGGATTCCCATGGGGGAGTGTAAGGAAGGCAAGATAATCAATTGCAGTGGCTGTTCTGGATTAATGTGCTCCATTTGGGCACTTTGAGTTTTTTTCTCTATCAGCTTTAGTTCTAGTTCTGCCTCTCTTGTTAGACCCCAGGGGCTGTTTAATTGAGGATCTGCTCATAATAGTGAAAAGAGATTAGACAGTTCATGTGTGGAAATGCCTCCTTTGGGCATCAGTCAATTTATATCTCCTAATAATTTCTGCAGATCATTCAAAGTTTTAATAGAGTCTCTACGAATCTGAACCTTCTGAGGCTTAATTGTAATTTTATCAATAATAGTCCCAAGATAAGAAACAGTAGTAACCTTTTGAATTTTCTCAGGGGTGAGTTTTAACCCTGCTGCAGTTAAGCTCTTTTCTAAGGCCTGATATGCTACAACTAGAGTCTGAGAAGACAGAGCAGCCCACAATATATCATCCATGTAATGTATAATATAACGAGAAGGAAAAGCCAATCTGATGGGATTTGAGGCTTTAGCTACAAAATTTTTACATATGATGGAACTATTAAGCATTCCTTGAGTATATTTCCACTGAAACTGTTTCATGGGTTCTTTGTTATTGAAAGAAGGCACTGAGAATGCAAATTTCTCACAGTCTTGGGGAGCCAAAGGTATTGTAAAGAAACAATCCTTTAAATCAATAACAAGTGGCCAGCTATGAGGGATCATAGCTGGTGTGGGCAAACCTGGCTGCAGTGCACCCATAGGTTGAATGACTGCGTTTACTGCTCTGAGGTCTGATAAAAGCCTCCATTTGCCTGATTTTTTCTTAATAGGATACACTGGAGAGTTCCAAGGACTAAAAAATTCTTCCATATACCCCTTATCTAACTATTCCTTAACTAATTTATGAAGTGCCTCCAATTTTTCTAGGGTAGAATTTGAGAGAGACTCAATTATTTGCGTATAGAAAGACTAGGACTCAGGAATGATTTTGAGAAGGAAAAATGATTTATTGATGGCCAGCTGGACTCCGGAGCTTTCTGTTTCAAACCCAAGCCCTGAACAAGAATTTTGAGTTCCTTTTATACAGAGAGGAAGGGTCAAATTGTTCTTTGCTTCAGTGCTCAATAGGCTTGAATTAGCATATATCTTCCACATCCTAGGTAAGCTTTTAGCCTGGACCTTATACATTCTAGATAAGCTTTTAGCACATTTGGTTTGCATTTTCCTTGAATATTTAAAGTTTATAGAGTTTGCATTGCTAAACTGTTTCCTGGGACTGGAGTCGTTGCCATGGTCACCAAGGGCAGGACTGCAGCCTCTTACCGACCCACACCCACAAGTCAGGACAGATAGTGTAGGTAAGGTTATCTCTGAAGAGACAAAGTGCCTCTCACCCATAGCCCACATCAATATAGGCCAGTACTTGATCAAAACTGACCTTAGTTTTCCCCATTTTGTATAGTTTGAGGCATAGGCAGTGACAAATTATTACTTCTCCATTTTGGGCTGTGGGGCAGCTGGAAGTTTATCATAATTTCAGTGCTTTCATTGTTCCTGCTCTTAGCATCTTCGCTGGACCTGGAGCCACAATTCAGTGTTGAATTTAAACTTTAGTCCATTGTTGTGAGGATTCATTTTATAATCAGAAAATAGTAGCTGTCTTGTTATAAGAGTCCCGATGCAGTGTCTGTAGCAGTGAAAGTATACCTTGCCCCTTGCAAGAGCAGGAGGGGTCTGATGTCACAGTCACTGGAGTGAGCATGAAGGACACTCATGTGTGAAGTTCATGAGCTGTTGGCAAGTAACAGGCAGCTGGAACTGCTGGGCTAGGCACCGCAGGGTTTGGTACTCAAGACGTTCACCTTTCTGGTGGAGCCACTCTCCTTCTTCTCAGGTCTCAACGGTATGGCTCTGGATGTTCACGAAGGCATCTGCCTCAACAGTCCTGAAAGGGGTGTTAGAGGAGTGGGCAGGGACATGTCAGACAGTTACCTGTCACTGCTGGCAGGCTTCCCAGATGTTCTTCCACAGATCTCTCCCCCAAGAGGGTGAGTCACAACAGTCCATCATTTCTGTCTTGTTTTTAGTATTTGCAATCCACCCCTAGATAGGGATGGCAGTCTTCAGAGTGACCAGACACTATTGGGTTAAGCCTTTCACTTTCAGCAGGGCTTCCTGTGCTGCACACAATGGCTTTTTTATATTGTACTTTTGGCCCCTTCCCAGAATTAAGACTAAAGCCCAAGGGGTACTTGTTTAGAATGCTGCCTTTGCCACAAACCCCACCCAAAACCTATATGGGTGCTGGCCACATCCAATCCACAGGCTAAGTCAATGTCCACCTTCTCCCTCCTTTTTTTTTTTTTAATTTTTTAAAGCAGCCTGCTGGAGGTCTTCTTACTCCCAGGAAGGACCTTTCCCAATTAACACATATAATGGTTTTAATATTTGAGCTAAGTGAGGGCTGAAAGATTTTTTACTATTCCAACAATATTACAAACTACATTAACATGAGAAAACATTGTACTTTATCAATTACAGCAGAGGGTATAGTTTCGTCTTACCCAACCAAACAACATTTAAGAATTTGATAGAGGTGGCGGAATTGGCCCAGCGGTTAGGGCGTCCGTCTACCACATGGGAGGTCTGCGGTTCAAACCCCGGGCCTCCTTGACCCGTGTGGAGCTGGCCATGCGCAGTGCTGATGTGCGCAAGGAGTGCCCTGCCACGCAGGGGTGTCCCCAGCGTAGGGGAGCCCCACGCGCAAGGAGTGTGCCCTGTAAGGAGAGCCGCCCAGCGCGAAAGAAAGTGCAGCCTTCCCAGGAATGGTGCCACACACACAGAGAGCTGACACAACAAGATGACGCAACAACAAAAAAAAAAACACCACAGATTCCCATGGTGCTGACAACAACAGAAGCGGACAAAGAAGATGCAGCAAATGGACACAGAGAACAGACAACTGGGGTGCGGGGGAAGGGGAGAGAAATAAATAAATAAATCTTTAAAAAAAAAAAAAAGAATTTGAGAGAGCAGCAGGGACCTTGCAGCCTGTCCCAGTTGTTTGCTTTTTTCAGGCTCTTAAGATAAGATACTATTTGTCTCTGATTTTTTTTTTAATTCTGAAAAAAGGATTACTGGTTAACATGATGTCATCAGTAGGGTTTCAGCCAGAGATGTCTTCTATGCAGCCAGATTTTTTGCCTTCAGGCTAGGGCAGATGGTTGGGCTATGCTCACAGCTTTGGGGAAGCACTGCAAAAGTCCATTGTTGAGTTCTACTGGTTGGGGAATGCAGGCTGGTTTGACTTGCCTAAAGAAATACTAAAGAAAGTCTTAGCAAGTTTTAAAACAAAGTGATAGTGACACAGTTGGATATTAATTTCTTGCAACAAACTAGCAATATTTCGGACTGCTGCATACTACAATGGTGTTACTTTAATTTACGGAAAGAGATTGTTTCTGTGATACATACTATTAAATAATTACAACCATGATTAACAACATTGTATTTTTGTCTAATATTATGCTGAAACATTGGTAAATATCCAGGAATTTTATACACTCTAAGTATTCATATGAACTTTTCATTCATACAACTTTAATTAATAGAGGGTTAAAGAATCCTTTTACTTTTATAATACTTTTAAACACTTTCCATTCATATTAAAGGAACTTGACTATTTTATCACTTTAATTTTTCAAGGTAAAAGAACAAATTTTTACAATAGTTTGAAATAAAAAGATATTTTTCAGGATCTGACTTTGAGAAAGCAGGTTTACATTATGTTCCTTTAAAAGTGATGAGACTTCTTAAAAAAACAAGGAAACGATAAGGTTAAAGTACAAGAAGCTATTTTGATAAAACAGACTTTTCTTGTATACTGATTATTCAGGAGAAAAACTTTTTATAAATTTTTACTAAAACAGACCAAAGACTTGAGACATTTTGTCACACTAACAGAAAAAGAACAAAATTTTAACTTTGCACCAGTATACTATTTGATACTAAAGCTTTTAAAACTTGATAGACCCATCAAATCTTACTCAACTTTAACCATAAAAATTCCTTTTCCACAAACCTGTACTTTCAGTATTCATTCAGGTTTGTCCCACATTTTACTTTTAAAATAATTAATCATTTTATCTTAGGACAAAATTATTTTCTGTTTCTTTAATAATAAAAACATTCTATACATCCTACATACATAAGTTACCAAAATTATTTTGGAAACTGTCTCCAAATGTTGTAGAATTTGATGCTAGGTTCAATTATTTGCGTATAGAAAGGCCAGGACTCAGGAATGATAGTGAGAAGGAAAAATGGTTTATTGACGGCCAGCCAGACTCGGGAGCTTTCTGTTTCAAACCCGAGCCCCGAACAAGATTTGTGAGTTCTTTTTATACAGAGAGGAAAGGCCAAATGGTCCTTTTGTTTCAGTTCTCAATAGGCTTGAATTAGCATATATCTTCCACATCCTAGGTAAGCTTTTAGCCTGGACTTCATACATTCTAGATAAGCTTTTAGCACATTTGGTTTGCATTTTCCTTGAATATTTAAAGTTTATAGAGTTTGCATTGCTAAACTGTTTCCTGGGACTGGAGTCGTTGCCATGGTCACCAAGGGCAGGACTGCAGCCTCTTACCATTCCACGCTCACAAGTCTGGACAGACAGCTTAGGTTAAGGTTATCTCCGAAGAGACAAAGAGCCTCCCACCCATAGCCCACATCATTTCCCCCCTTATGCCGAAGCTTAACTTGCTAAGCTTTGGCATAATGATTGTTGGAGCTATGAGGTGGATGACTGTTTGTTGTTTTGATTGATTACTTTACTTATCAATTTTTAGTGTAGCATCCAGGAGTTTGTTTTTAGAAGTTTAGAAGTTTTCCTTCTGAACAGCAGAATCCTGGGGCCACCAGCACTCACATGGATTTCCATTCAGGCTCCAGATCCATCTATTAATTTTGTTTTACCCTTAAAGAGTTTACACCTTTAATCTTAAAGGGGTGCTGAAGGGAGATGATCTCTTTTCTGTAACTGCTTCCTGTTGGCCATGGGCTATCGTCATTGCCTAACAAGGTGTAAAACTCTTATTTTAACTGGAGGAAGATGGATCTGGCCTTCTGTATGAAGTTGGATGAAGTTTTCATATGGTTAATAAGATGTTCACTCTGAAAGAAACAAACTTAATTAAAAATTTGGAATACCTGTTTTTAAAAGAGGACATTGGATTACAGAGGTAGACAAGGTTAGGTGCTTATAAAGATGGCACTCCTTTTTAAAAGCTGGTGGGAACAGTATATATATATATTTTTTCTCTAAGGTATTTTTAGAGTGAAATTGCAATAGATACTTAGCTTTGTTTTGAAGATGCATTTCAGGCTGTTTAATAATTGGGACTCATGTGTTCTGTTAGATGCTCCTGATGAACTGGCACCTGTTAGACAGTTGGTTTCATTCAGGATTAGCGCACTAAGATGGAAATTTTCTTAGTTTTTAGCTGTGGGAGTGGATCAGAACTACAGAATAAAGGTTTTTTTACATTTCAGTTTCAATTGTACAATTTCTGGTAATTTTGACTGTTTAATAGGTGACCCATTATTAGCAAGCAAGCTTCATTTTTGCTACACAGTAGAGTACACTAGAATAGTAAGTTGGCTGAGTCTGGCTAAGACCGTTGCCTTATTTTGTAGACATGTTTATTAATTATTTAGAAAATAAAGTTACCAGGAATTTAACATGTCTAATATACTTTTGTACTTGATCCAGAATAGAAAAGATAACATTATAATTATTAGGCATATATTTAGTACAGGATAAAAGTACAGCACTTTAATATTAATTAATGTATTAGGATTCTGAGTTGCAATTAATAGTTTTAAATTTCAGGATTGTAATACTTTACATGTTATCTCTCCATGGGAGCAGGCCATAATGCCAACTGTGTTTAAGTTTTACTTACAGTATCCTGGTATCATGGCTCCACTTAGCATGTTCTTCACAGTGAGCAAGTCGCAGCATCATTGATCTTAGAGAGAGTTTCCAGTATTCTACCAGCCTGGTGCATAGTGCTCTCTGGCACTATGGAACAGTGCCAGTCTGGAGGTGATATCCATTGTACACTTGGCTGTACCGAGTCATCTTTGGCTGCTGCAGGAGCTTGAAATTGCAACGTAGTTTCCATCGACTTTAGGAGCAGAACCAGAGGCTGATAGAGCAAATATTTCTAATTGAGAGGTCAGTGACCAGCCTAGCCAATAACTCACATTGAGAGGCAACCTGTAATGTATTCAAGGCCTGGTTTGAATTCCCAAAAGAGTTTGACAATGTTAAAGTTTATTCCTTGTTTTTATATATATTTTAAACAATTTAATGCAACACATTATATATCAAATGACTGTTTACTTATACAGTTTTACCATGAAGATAATAATAGGTATTTTACTTTAGTAATAGAGGGGAAAAACTACTTTCCATTGTTAAAATGAAAACAGAAGATTCCCAATAGAATCAAGATAACTTTTTATTACCATTTACTTAAATATGCACCTTGCGGTGGCCTTCACACAGGTTTTATTATCACGAAGTTATTCTTTGCCACCAATACCAATTCAAGTTTTTAGTTAACAATGACTTGTAGAACTAGAACTATTTAAAAGTTTTCAGTTTGGAAGATGTTTTACAAACTCTTTAAAATTTACTACAACCACATTGACTAGTTACCTTACGTTTAAATAAACTTATTAAATTACAATTACCAAAGAAATTTACTTTATTTAAGAGAGCATATCTACAATTTTTCTTCTTTAGCTTAATTTTATTAACGTGAACTTACACTTTTTATTACTCTAAAGATTTTGTACATATAATGTTAATTTATTTAATGTGTATTTTATAAATTAAGGGAGATTATACCCAAGCTAAATAAAATTGAAACCATTATAGTTAATGCAAGGAATGTTCTCTTTTTTCTTTACAGGAAGCTAAAACTTCTTTTCTTTGTTTAAGTTATGAAAATGAATAATTGTTAAAAGCATACTGACTACCAGGTTTCAATTACACAATTACCTAATTCGTTTAATCATAATCCAGGAAAGATTTCCTCATAGTTTTTATGGACTTTTTTACTTACTGAAATTTGTCAACGGAGCCACTAATTACCTTTATTTTATGACTGACAAAAGGTTTAAACTGGGAAATTACAGAGCAAACTGATTCTTAATTCATATATAACTGCATATTTAATTTTTAACCATTTGAATAGAGCTCTTTTAGGAATTTTCACTTGTTAATTTGATATTATTATCCTGATGTATGAAGATATACACTGAGCAAGTAGGCAGGCACAATAGAGTTAGACACAGAAACACACCTCATTGATGTTCCTTATAATTTGTATTATTTTATATACCATTTAGTTTAATTTGGGTTTTAGAAATATATATTACTTATATAACTGGATATTTAACCCTAACAATTTGAGCAAATAGCCAGGCATGAATAGTTTGACACAAAAACATAACTTTAGTTACTTAAAACTTCCATTATTTTTACAAAATAAGTGTGACTGCAAAACATTTCAAAGACTCTTGAAACTTTTTTTAATTTGCACTATGACTGGGCAGTTTTGCACAAGAATTTTGTTTCTTTACTAATGGCTTGTAACCAAAATGTTTTCAATGCTTTCGCACCATTTTCTTTTGTTTCAGAATCTTATATTTTACCTTGAATTTAGCAGAATTTTGATAAGTAACAAGATTAATTCTATGTATATTTACCAAGGCTATTTGAAGCTTCAGGGAGACTGGTTTCTCTCATGAATTGCCACTGTTAGAAACACTGACAGTCAAGGCAGGAGACTTCCTTTTTTCCCCTAATCCTTGGGAGATAATAAAACTCCAGTGGTTGTTTAACCCCAAGGGCTAAGAATTCCACCAGGCATCAATTTAGTTTACACTTGGATTCATGAGAGAAAGCAGGGCTACTAATACCAGTAGGACAGGAGCTGTTATGAAATAACCATAGGCAAAGGCAAGGGGTGAGGCTAGGCTTGAAGTAACCATAAACGAAGGTGAGGTTAGTTTAGAATTTATACTTACATAATAGTTTCAGGCTAAATTCATCCAGTTATAATTTCAGTTATTATCTTTCCACTGTTTTATAATATAAATGTATCTATAAATGATCTTAACTCTTAGTTACAGTTTTTATTATTATTTTTTAACCTTAAGGTGAATTGGATACCTTTATTAATTAAGCTACAAGAATTTTATTAGTAACAATTCTGTGAAGTTTTTCTTAGTAATGGAACAAATTCTCATCTGCAAGTTATGCATTTAATTCACCAGCAAGAGAGTATTGGCATTTAAAGATTCATTTTAAACTATGTTTTTTTCTTTTTTACCATGAATTCTTAGGTGCCAGCAACTGACAAAAGCCAAACATAGATTTCAAAGTGGCATTTCATTCCTTTTTTTCTTTTCCCTCTACAGTCTCACAATCCTGAAGTTCCCAGCCAGACCATTGAAAAGGCTATCAAGTCATTAGAGGTCTATTGTTTCAAGCGATAGCCTCCTTTCTTCAGACAACAGTTACAGTTCTAAAACATTTCAAGGTATTTCTTCGGTCTTACAGAGAGAGAGATTCCGAAAAGTAAACAACCTGGGCAGAATGCAAATGTATTTCTGCCTTTGACACCCTAGGGAGTGAACTTTACTGCATTTATTTTGATTCTGCTTTTCATCCCCTTCACCTCCCCCTTCCAGGCAGTCAGGTGCACAACAATCAAATAGGAATGAGGCTTATGAATAGAAGGTGTGGACTCCCTGTTAGCTGGCTGGGGTAAGTCCAATAAACCAGATGGTAGGAGTTGCAAGTCTGCTGAGGCTCAGGTCCTGGCTGTCACATGGACAGTCCAGAGATTCAAGTCTCCTGAGTATACACCAACCCAAACACCAACCACAGGTCTGGTAAAAGTAATGGAAGAGGCATGTGTAGAAAGGTCTTATCTGAGTCCAACTCCATCACACTCAGGAACACAAATTCCAAAGTAGGGCCAACTGATATGGCCCTGAACTCCAGAGCCATCTGCCATGACCATAGAACCTGTGGGTCTCCGTAGCCATCAGGAGAACCAGTACTTGGGTTTCTATTGACTTTGGCTGTCTCTGGTACCCTGCTGAGGCATACATAAGCATTACTCCTCTGAAGACTGCCCAACTCTTTTTTGGAGACTCATAGCCATATAAACTTATTTGTCCTTTCCATTTCCCCCTTTTATCCAAGGTCAAAAGGCACTTTTTAACACCTGATATTACATATAGGCTGAGATATTCTGCTGGCCTGAGTTGACCTTTTTATTCAAGGTCTTTTTCTAGTTACGTCATCAGCTGGTGCTTCGTAGTAATCCCTTGGCACCAGGGAGGCTCATCCTTGGGAGTCATGTCCTACACTGGGGGCAAGGCAATGCATTTACATGCTGAGTTTGGCTTAGACAGTGGCCACATTTGAGCAACTTGGAGGCTCTCAGGAGGTAACTCTTAGGCACCCCACAGCTATAGGCCTAGTTCATTTTTCAGGCACACAGGCTCATAATCAGAGCCATCAGTATGATGGGCTCATTGTTGGACCATCCATCTTTATTGGTCTTTGCCATCGCACTTGGGGGGATTGTTGCTGTTCCATTGGGGAATGTGATAGAGCTCCTTGGTTAGGAACTCAGCACTCTCTCAATTGTTGTTTTTAACTGAAACCACTACGAAAATATCCAAACATTTTTATGTGCCCTGTATACATGCCCTGGAGAACTCTCTCCCAACCATGTGCCCCCTGTCAATAACATCCCACACCAGTGTTCCTCCCTGCCATGGTTGAACCTCTCTGTAGTCCAAAACTTTTTTAAAAAGGAAGCCTAATACATTGCCAGGTTCCCTTAATAGTAAAATGGAATATAGTGATGGGTTTAAAGGTTAGATATAGAATATATAGAAATTTAGAGAAATTAAATAAAGAAAAAATAAATTGGGGTATCAAAAAATGAAAAAGCTTTGTTTTTGACATTTTGCCTTTCATCACTCCTATAGGTGTTACCCTGTATGTACAGTGGCAAGGCAATTTCTTCCATTTCTTCCTCAGCGTCTACATCCTTTCCTTCTTTCTTTTTTTCTAATTATTAAGTCTGTCTTCACATAAGTTTTAGATCACAGTAATTCACATATACAATATATGATACTCCCACATATCCAACATCAAACCCTTTGTCCCTTCCCCAGCAATGATCTTTTTGCATGTTCATATTATATTTGCTGCAGCTGATGTACAGATATTGAAACAATAGCATTCAAACATGGTTCCATTTGAGTTTACATTATGATTTATATTTTCCACTATACAATTTTCTAAATTTTTAGTTATTTTATGTTTTACATTATAGTTTGAATTTTAGCCCATAGACTTTTATACATTTTTGATGTAATTTAAGATGTCCTATATCCATCATTGCATGATCTTGTAGAACACCTCTATTGCCCCCCAGTTACACTGATTCCATACATTCAACACCTCTTTCCCCCTACCCTCTAATTTATTTTTAATCTCATCCAATTTCATTCCCATAAGGTAGGTTACTTTTCTTTGCAGGCTTTCAAATTGTTCTTTATACTCACCTAGTGTCTTCTTAATATCCTTTATCTCTTTAGTCATATTTTCTTTCAATTCTTTGAATTGATTTAAGAGACTTGTATGATTATCATTAATTAATTGTCTTAAATCCTTTATCTCTTCGATATATTGGTTTGTTCCTTTGGCTGGGCCATCTCTTCCTGTTTCCTAGTATGGCTTGTAATTTTTTGCTTATGTCTAAGCATCTGAATATGTTGGTGAATATGATGGCCAATTTCTCTCTTTTGCCTATTTTTTTTTTAAATGGGCTTAACACTTTACTTTTTTTTTTAAGACTTATTTTTATTTTTATTTATCCCCCCTCCCTTGCGGCTTGCTTGCTATCTGCCCTCTGTGTCCATTTGCTGTGCATTCTTCTGTGTCTGCTTCTCTCCCTTTGTTGCGTCATCTTACTGCGTCAGCTCTCTGTGGGTGCAGGCTGTCAGCTCTCTGCGGGCATGGGCCAGCCTGCCTTCACAAGGAGGCCCTGGGATGCAAACCCAGGGCCTCCCATACGGTAGATGGGAGCCCAATCTATTGAGCCACAGCCACTTCCCTACCTATTGTTTTTTTATACAGCTCTTCATTGATATTTGGTTCAACTTATTCTAAGACTTTAAAATTGCCCAGCTTAAGTTATCAAAATCATGCCACAGATTCACTAATGGGGTGCAGTTTTTCTCCCAGGAGTTAAGGCAGTGAGAGAACAAAAAGCAGTTTTTGTCCATGCAATTTCCAGACCAGTCAGCAGATGGCGCTTAATGGTGCACCTTTCCACAGCGGTGTTTCTATCTCCGTTTTCCTGTGTTTTGGATTGGCCAGAACTGAGATTCAAAGCAGACTCTGCTGGCCGAATTCACTGAAGGAAAGCCCCCCGACTCCCTCTCCCTTTTCCTTTGTAGCAGCTGACAAAGAGGAAGACATCTGTTTCCCTTTCCGTTGGCTTCAGTGAACCAGGAGTTTTACCCCAATTTAATAATATCTTAGGGGTGGGGAGGGGAGCCCTACCCAGCCTCCATGCGGGTTTGGTAACTCACATTTGCTGTTTTGGGTTCTTTGTCTCTCTGTCCCTCACCCTCCTGGGAGTTGTTTAGCACTGTTCTGGTCTGCTGACTCACAAAGCAGGTCCCTTGGACAGCTTTTGGTGCTCTCTCTCCATTGTTTTTGTGAGAGAGTTGAGCCTGCCTGGCTGCTCCAAAGTCATCTTCCCACATTTCCCAGGAGTTTGATTTTTATATGTCTGGACATGAATTTATTTGGTTTTATTCTGGTTGGGATTTGCTGAGCTTCTTTAGTCTGTAGGCTTATGTCTTTTGCCAAATTTGAGAATTTTTTGGTCATTATTATTTTTTAAAATCTGTAATGCCCTCTTTCTCCTCTCCTTTTAGAACTCTGATGACACAAAGTTTAATCCTTTTGGCATTGCCCCACAGGTTCATTTTTTTTTTTTTTCAATATTACAATTTTGTAAGCTTTTATGTAGTATGAAGAAATGGAAAGGTTGGAAGCCTGGGACAGTGCTTGTCTTAGTTTCCTAGGCCCACTCTAACAAATTACCATAATTGAGTGGCTTACAACAACAGATATTTATTCCCTCACAGTTCTGTAGCCTAGAAGTCTGAAATCAAAGTGTTTGCATGGCTCCGCTTCCTCTCAAGGCTCTAGAGAAGAATATTTTCTTTTCTTTTCTTTTCTTTCTTTTTTTTTTTAGGTGCTGGGGCTGGGGATTGAACCTGGGATCTGGCATGTGGGAAGCCAGTGCTCAATCATTGAGCCATGTTGGCTTCCCTGAATTGTTTTTTTCATTTGTTTGGCTTGTTTGTTTTTGTTTTTTTTCAGGAGGCACCGGGAACTGAACCCAGGACTTTCCATGTGGTAGGCAGATGCACAACTTGAGCCACATCAGCTCCTAAGAATCCTTTCTTGCCTCTCTTGGCTGCTGGTGGTTGCCAACAATCCTTGGCATATCTTTGTTTATAGCTGTGTATAGTGTAGTCTTCACATGGCTGTCTTCCCTGTATGTATTTCTCTCCATGTAGTCACATGACCTTCTTATAAGGACACTGGTCGTTGAATATAGGGCCCACGCTGATCTAGTATGACATCTCCTTAATTAATGACATCTGCAAATAGCCTATTTCCAAATGAGGTTGCATTCTGAGATTCTAGGTAGACATGAATTTTGAGGGGGAGTCACTGTTCAACCCAGTAAAGTGCCCCAGAGGGGTCTCCCTCCCTCCCTCTTTTCCCTTCTCTCAACTTTCCTCCTCATTCCCTTCTTCCCTTCCTCCATCCTTCATTTCCCTCCCCCTTTCTTTTCCCCTTCTCCCTCTTTGTCTCTCGCCCTTTTCCCTTACTTCTCCTTTCTCTCCTCCCCTCATTCCTCTACACAACCCTCCCTTCCTCCTTCTTTCTTCTCCCTCCTTTGCTCTATTCCTCCCTTTTTTCCTCCTTCTTTCACTCCCCATTGCCTCCCTCCCTCCAACTCTCTGCTCTCTTTCTCACTCTCTCTTCCCCTCCCTGTCTCACCCTCTTCCCTTTTCTTCCTTCTCTCCCTCTTTCCCTTCCTCTCTTTCCCACTCTCTTCTTCCACATCTCTCCATCTTTCTTCCTTTATGTCTCCCCTTTCACTCAGCCCACCCCCTCCTATCCATCCTCTCCCTCCCTGGATCTCCTTCCCTTCTCTCTCTTTTCCTATCTCCCTCCTATGCTCTCTATATCCCTCTCAGTCTCCTCCCTCCTTCTCCCTTCCTCTCTCCTTTCTCCAGTTCACTCTTCCCCCCAAGCTCCCTCCCTCTCTCTGCTCATCTCCCTCCTTCCACACTCTTCTTCCCTCCTCCTCTGCCACTTGCCCCCTTCTCATTCTTCCACCATCTCTCTCCCATTTAGTCTTTCTTTCTTTCTCTCCTCTCTTTCTTTCCTCTCTAAGTTCATTTATCACCCCTGGTGTTCATTGAATTAAATGCGCCAAACTTATCACTGGGGGATAAAAATAATTTAGACATAATCAGAGCCCTCAAAGCCTCCAAGTTTTGACCAGGAGGCAGTCTCCAGAGTTCTTGGGCTCATACCATCCTTGTTCTGCCTGGTGGCCTCAGGGCAATCACTCGGCCCTACTACACTGGGTGAGGTCCTCTCTCAGGTGTTTTCTCTCCCAGGGAGTATCTGTTTCATTGTCAATGAGACAGAGTGGGTTTTGAGGTTTAGTGGCATCTTACCCTTCCCTAGTTCTTTTATCAACTGTCTGGAAATCTTGCTCAAAACTCAGTTTTCAAATTGACTTGCTTCACTTTGAAAGGAATCAGGGCATTTCATTTGTTCCCTGCTGTTTAGTTATGGTCCCTCATGGTACAATCAAGGTCTCAGGGAGGAAGGGAATCTTCGATTGCTTTTAGCCACTCCTCCAACTCTGATGTGATTGTCACTCCTTATAATGGTATTGTGCTTTTAGTTCACTCTGCCCCACACTCGCAGATCATTTGGGAGCTCCCAGCAGAGATGCCCCCCATGCCAATATTTCAGAAGCTCTTTTTAAGACATCACCTGCTCCTTAGCACTGCTGTGACCTGTGGTGAAGCACCTGGCCATAGGTAGAGCTTTAGGAGCCTTGTTACTTCCCCAGAGTACACAGGATGGTGCCCTTAGAGAAATTGGGGCCTCAGGTGAGAATGGGGACTACAGGGTGCCCCATGCAGTGGCTCCTGTAGCTTCTTCAGAGTACCAAAGGAAATTGCCTGTTTACTCTTGCATCAATGGTAAGTATCCAACAGCAGCTGCACTCTGCACAAGGCCAAGGAAGGTTAGGTGGAGAACCTAGACTTCCACCCTCACCTGGCAACCATGAGGCAGCACCACTCTTCACCAACCAGAGTGGTGTCAAAGGAAGCCTGCTAATGCTTCAGCAAGTGCATAGAACCTGCTCAAAAGATTCAGTAGTTTCTAAAAATCAGTCAGTTGGTGGCAGCCCCACCTTCCAGACAACAGCCAATCAGCAACTGCTCATTGCAGTGATCATGCTTCTGAAAGTCAGTCAAACAATGATAAAGCCTAGGCCTGAATGTCAGCCAATCTGTGATAGACCCAGGCTTCTAGCCCATAGCCAGTCAGTTATTCTAAAACATTATGCTAAGTGAAAGAAGCCAGACATAGAAGGTCACTTTTTGAATGATTCCATTAATACAAGTATATGGAATTGGCTGGTCCATTAAGACAACAGATTAGTGCTTGCCAGAGACTAGAGGAAGAGGGGAAATGAGGACAGACTGCTTAGTGGGTGCAGGATTTCCTTTTGGGGTGATGAAAATGTTTTGGAACTAGATAGTGGCGATGGTTTCACAACATTGTAACTGTGGTAAATGCCGCTGTATTGTATACCTTAAAATGGTGAATATTATCCTGAATTTGAATGTTTCTTCTTGGATACAGCTTCAAATAAACTGATCTGAATAAACTTTCATTTCTTCTCAGTTAAAACTTCATATATGAAAACAATGGTGAAATTTATGTTGTGTGCATTTTATCAAAATAAAAATTCTGATTATTCATTGCTGGTATATAAGAAAGCAATACAGGCATACTTCCTTTTATTGTGCTTTACTTTATTGCACTGTTCAGATAATGTGTTTTTTCAAAAATTGAAAGTTTGTGTCAACTCTGCTCAAGCAAGTCTATCAGTGCCATTTTTTCCAACTGCTTGTGTTCATTTGTGTCTGTGTCACATTTTAATTAAGATATGTGCATTGATATTTTTAAGATATAATGCTATTACACACTTAATAGACTATAGCAGAATGTAAACACAAATTTTATGTGCGCTAGGAAACCAAAAAATTCATCTGACTTACTCGCTTTATTGCAATATTTGCTTTATTGTGGTGGTTTGAAACTGAACCTGCAACATCTTTCAGATACTGTTGTACTCACTCTCTAGTTCCAGGGAGATTTTTTTTTGTACATTCTTTGTGATTGTCTACATAGACAATCACATCATCTCTGAATAAAGATAGTTTTCTTCCTTCTTTTCTAATCTGTATGTTTTCTTTTTCTTGTGTTATTTTTTATCTTATTTCTTTTTCTTGTCTAACCTGGAGTTCCAGGAGATGTTGAATAGGAGTGGTGAAAGAGAACATTCTTGCCTTGATCCTTATCTTAGGATGAAAGCATCCAGTTTCTCACCATTAAATATGCTGTTAGCAGTAGGTTTTCTGGATGCTCTTTATCAAGTTGCAGAAATTCCCCTTTATACTTAGTTTGCTGAAGGTTATTATCATGAACGGGTGTTGGATTTTGTCAAATGACTTTTTGGCATCAATTGATGATCTTTCTTCTTTAGCCTATTTATATGTGGATTACATTGACTTTTTACACTGAACCAGCCCTGCATATCTGGAGTAAATCCTACTTGGTCCTGGTGTATAATTCTTTTTATATATTATTGGATTTGATTTGCTAATGTATATTTGAGGATTTTTGTGTCAGTGTTTGTGTCGGCTATCTAGGCTGCTTAAAGCAGATACCATGAAATTGGTTGGCTTTTAACAATGGGAATTTATTAGCTTACAAGCTTACAGTTTTCAGGCTGTAACAATGTCCAAATCAAGGCATTAGCAAGAAGATGCTTTCTTTCTGAGGACAGGTTGCCAGTGCTCCTGGGCTCCTCTGTCACATGGCAAGACACATGGTGGCATCTTTTGTGCTCTCCCTTCTCTTCAGGTTTCCTTGATTTCAGCCTCTTGCTCCTGTGGCTTGTTTTTCCTCTCTCTGTATTCATTCACCACCCGCTTTGCTCCCACTGGGGCATTAGCACTGGCAGGTGTGCAAGTTGCAGGTAAAAGGGGTTCCATATCTGTACCGAGATCCTTTGGATTGATAAAAGCCTCATACCCAAAGCCTGTCCAGGTCACCTGGTAACTACGGGGTGCTACCATTTTGGAGGATATAGTCCTGGTCCTTGAAGCATGCTGGAATGAAGAGGAACCTCTGCTTCTACCTCTGTTGGGCACCAGACCAGCTGTCCACCATATAAAAAATGGAGATGTACAGGTAGCAGGTGGTGAGTGGCTCAACACCCCTATATGGCTAGCTGTATTTGTCGCCTGTGGGAGAGGTTCGGTTGCCTAGGGTCCTCCAGGGCTCCAGAGCCACAGACATTGTCTTTGGAGCCCCTGGGGAGTGTTTGGAAGTCCTCCGCCTCCTTCTCTGCATCCTTGGCTCAGCTCTTCTTGCAACAGTAATAGTTCGGAAAAGTGAACAAGTGATGTTAAGCAGATAGAGCAGCGATGCCCAAGTCATACAGTCTGTGCCTGAGTAGAGTACCCGCTGGGGGCCTGAAGATCCCGCCGCTCCCCCAGGACCATCCAGGCTTGGTCCCCGGGTTGTGCAGGTCTTCAAGACTCAGCGACTGGGAAGTGGACTTGGCCCAGTGGTTAGGGAGTCCGTCTACCCCATGGGAGGTCCGCGGTTCAAACCCCGGGCCTCCTTGGCCCGTGTGGAGCTGGCCCATGCGCAGTGCTGATGCGCGCAAGGAGTGCCCTGCCACGCAGGGGTGTCCCTCGCGTGGGGGAGCCCCACGCGCAAGGAGTGCGCCCCGTAAGGAGAGCTGCCCAGTGCGAAAGAAAGTGCAGCCTGCCCAGGAATGGTGCCACACACACGGAGAGCTAACACAACAAGATGATGCAACAAAAAGAAACACAGATTCCCAGTGCCGCTGACAACAACAGAAGCGGACAAAGAAGAAGAACATGCAGCAAATGGACACAGAGAACTGACAACCGGGGCGGGGGGTGGGGGCGTGGGGAAGGGGAGAGAAATAAATAAATAAATCTTAAAAAAAAGAAGACTCAACGGCTGCCTTAAAGACTTAATCACTTTACTTCTTCAGAAAATTTGCATATTATTTAGAATGAAATAAACTGTACAAAATTAATTTTCTTCACCAAAAATAGCAATGTTTTTAGTATTATTCTTAGGTAAACCCCAAAACACTATTTTTTATTAAATTTTTATTTTTTTAAAAGATACTTAGATTATATAAATGTTACATAAAAAATGTAGGGGATTCCCACATGCTCTCCTCCCTACATCTCCCACATTTTCCCACATTAACAACATCCTTCATTAGTGTGGTGCATTCATTACAATTGATGAACACATTTTGGAGCATTGCCACTAAGTTTACATTGTAGTTTACACTCTCTCCCACACAATTCTATAGGTTATGGCAAGATATATAATGGCCTGTATCTAAAACACTTATTTTTGTAGGCTTTCCAGGTTTTGCTTGTAAATCAAGATGAGGCAGCAGACATAGTCATGGAAATATACAGAAGAAAAGAGACAAATCAGTGGTCAATATCCACAGTATCTTGATTCTGTCTTGACCCTGAAACAGAAGTGTTCAAAAAACACCTGCTAAAAAGCTTATGAAGGTGTTGGATCAACAAAGGAATGTAAACAGCAACAACCAGATGAGGAAAAGGGAATTCAAACTTTAACTGCAACTTCCTCCTTTTTAGGTGCATTTGATAAACACAAAATCTACACTGAACTCCTACTCTTGCAACTTTTCTGTAAAGTTGAATTATATTAAAATACCTTTAAAAAATCAAAACATGAATGTAGTCAAATTATCCCAGAAGAAATAAAAGGAGAAAAAACTTCCAAGGAATGCTATACAAAGCTCTTTAAAATATACATAGTTTTCACACTTTGAAAAGTTCCATGCTTTTTCCAAGAAAACTTTATATCCATCATTCACAAAGAATTTTACAAAGCACTTATCTGGCCCCAAATTTGTATTAGATGAAAAAAAAAAAAACCAGAAGCAATAATAAACATTTATTTGGCTTCATGGAAGAAACCATGAGTAGAATCAGCAACAGAATTAGCTACATTTTTGTATCTCTTCATACAGTGTACCTAGATATTGCATTGCGATTGTATGTACTTATTTTAGAGCTTGCATATAGCTTCCATAGGGTGTCAAGGGCATAATGCTACAGATTTAGCACCCTCTGGGTTTTTTTTTTTAACTTTATTTTTAAAGAAGTTTTAGATTCCAGAAAGGTTCTATAATATATATATGGGATTCCCATATACCCTGCCCCCACCCCCTCTCACATTTTCTCATTAATAACATCTTTCATCAGTGTGGCACATTTGTTATAGTTGATGGACAAATATTGAAGCGTTGCTACTAACCATGGCCTATAGTTTACATTATGGTTTACACTTTGCTCCGTGCAGTTTTATAGGTTTTGGCAACAAGTATAATGGCATGTATCCATCAATGCAATATTATGCAGAACAGTTCCAATGCTCTATGTTCCACCTGTTCTTCCCTCCTCCTCCCCCCCCCTCAGAACCTCTAGTAAGCACTACCTTTATATCAATGTTACAAGTTCTTCTTTTACTACAATAATAATGTCTACTTTGAACCATGATTTTACTCCCCCCTCACGTTTGTTAATTCCTCAATCTTGAGAATTTTGGGATGGCGATGCCCAGTTTTCTTCAGATTGAGAGGGGACTTAGTTCTTATGGGGCAGAAGTAAGGAACTCTTTTGCTTGCAGTTGTAGATGCTCTTTGATTTATGGGATGAGGGTTGCCCATCATTTTGTTAGTTGTCTTGGGAGAGTCCGATGAACTGGAGAGTAGGTGTTGGCTGCAACTCTGCTGAGATTCAGGGCTCAACCAGCATATGAACAGACTGAAGATTTAAGTTTCTGAGACATATATTTAATGGGTATAGTAGCTCCCCCCTTTTAAAACTATAATTCCAAGATTTAATGATGAAAGCATGACCTACCAAGAAGATCTGTGAAGAGTCTGAGATTGTACCCTAATTCAAGCTGACAGGGTAGGCTGCCAGAGTTTCCTGAATGCTGGTAGAAGACATGAGACTACTGGGTTAGGCATGAAGGAGAGTGTATTATTTATAGAAATAGCAGAAGCCAGAATATCAGTAGTTTTTATGCCAGTTCTATGAGCCCCACTTCCCATGGGACAACACAAAGAGGGCCAGGTGACATTTACACATACATTGGTCAGAGTTACAGGAGAGAAGCCCTGAGGTTAAGATGTCACATCCCTTATAATGCATGTGATGGGCAAAATAAAGGTCCCCAAAGACATCCATGTTCTAATCCCAGAACATATTTATGTTACATGCCAAAGAGAAATTAAGGTTGAAAAGCACCTGACCTTCAAGTAGGGGGATTATCTAGATAGATAGATGCAATCACAAGGGCTCTTAAAAGTAAGAGATAGAAAAGAAGATTTGAGTGATGTGTTGTGAGATGGACTCAGCCTGCTGTTGTCGGCTTTGAAGGTGGAAGAAGAAGGTCACAAGCCAAGGAATGGGGGCAAGCTTTAGAGAGTGGAAAAGGCAAGGAAACAGATTCTCCTGAGACCTTCCATAAAGACCATGACCCTACTAACACCTTGATTTTAGCTCTATTAGACCCATTTTCAGAATTCTGGCTCTCAGAATTGTAAGATAATAAATTTGTGTTCTATTAAGTCCTTCATGTTATAGTATTGAAGCAGGTTAGTAAGATAGGGAATCAATAGATAGATCTGGAACCTGGCAAGAAGTCCATGTGGACAACAACAACCCCAAGTGGCTGCTGGAAGACCCTCCCCAAGATTCTGCCACTCAGAAGATTTCCTCCAGAAGCCAGGAGAAGCCCCAGATATTCCCCAAGGACTTTATTATTGGGCCCTCCTGGGAGATTGATGGGAGAAATAAGCAATCAAAATGGTACACAGCTGGAACTCCTCCCCAGCCATTAGCAAAGGGGTGGAATAGTTAACAGTTCAAAAAGTCAGACACAGGGCCTAAACTCTCTCTCTCTCTCTTTTTCTTGTGTTCTCTCACCTGTGGACCTGTCCTGCCCTCTGCACACTGCTCTTGCCATTTTTCCTCTGCCATATGGCCACACGAGTAAAACCTGGGCATTTATAATCTAAAATGGAGAATTGTAGTCTATAAACCAGCCCACTTTATCACTTCTCCATCCCTTCCTCTTCACCTGGGACCCATGGTCTGTTATTTTCTCTCTCCCTACCTGAATAAATTAAAAGCCTAACTCACCCAACGTGCACTTGAAATTCATTTCTCCAGCATAGTCAAGAACCTAGATAAAATCCGGTAACAGAATTTTGTTACAGCCACAAGAGAATATGAATACAATGGGTATGGCTGCCCTATGCTCCAGAGAGAGATATTATCCTAATTATACTGGACAGTAAGCATGACTACACTCTGATCTGGAAGGACACACTGTGTTTATCTTCCACAGAAGTAAGCAAGCTTGATCCTTACTCTGCAGAGATTTTACCTCTATCTTCCAAGGCTGTTTCCTATGCCATCATCCTTGAAAAGAGTCCAGATCAAGGATAGTCATGCTTTGCTCACAAAACATGTAGAATTGTGAGAATCCTGCAGAACCGTCTTCCAAATATATTCGTCCCTCGTTTCTATACCTCTTGGCTCCTGCACATTTGCCACGAGTACACTACTCCATCAGCCACTCTGTAATCTGATTGACAAAACCTGGGGCCGACTCTGTTCAATTTGTCCCTTACAGCATTTGATTGAGGATATTATCGACAGGACTCCAGGCAGCAGGATGAGGCCACAATCTGCAGTACTTTTCTCCACCATGACCTCCAAGTGGCTTTCTCCTTAGAGTCCTATTTTGATCTTGCCATTTTGCCTAGGACATTAATTCATATTCCACAGGCTATATTAGCAATCACATGGATTCTGTCTTGGCGCAAAAGGACAATATCTTCATCCATAACAATTCTGGACAATACGTTAAGGCTGACCTGAATGTCTTTCAGGGCCAAGGTAGTGTCACTGATCACTTGAACTAAAATCAGGGGCCAATTTCTTATCACCCTTTCTAACTGGATGACTCCTATTGTAGATGAGGAATCTTTCTATTGCCTGCAGAGTGTGCACAAACAATAAATTAGTTATTCCACTAGTATCTGAGTAACCAAGGGCAGCCTCAATTTGTAGAGATCTCCACAGACATCTAAGGGCTACAGGGACCACTGGTGGTGCTTCCTTTAACACTTGCAGGTCTCCTATGAGTATAAGTCATCCTGACTTTGGGAAGGAGGCAAGTTACTGGCTGGATTCTACAAAGCAGTACAATCCCAGGGCTACACATGGTGCCCTGGGAAGAAAGTGTTGAATGCAGCACTTTCAAGCAAGCTGTCACAGGTGTACAAAGCTTTGCTGTGGCTGTCCCACTGCCTGGTAAGTCTTATGGTTCAGATTCCGTTAGAAAAATTGAGTCTAAGCCTTGTTTTTAAGGGCCTGCCTCAGGCAGTTAGTCCAATCAGTCCTGTAGGTCCATGCTAACAGCCAGATAGTCTTTTTAAAAAAATTTCTCTCCTCTTCCCCCCGCCCCACATTGTCTGCTCTCTGTGTCCATTCGCTGTGCATTCTTCTGTGTCCGCTTGTATTTTTGTCAGAGGCACCGGGAATCTGTGCTTCTTTTTTTGTTGCGTCATCTTGTGTCAGCTCTCCGTGTGTGCAGCGCCATTCCTGGGCAGGCTGCACTTTCTTTCGCGCTGGGCGGCTCTCATGGGATGCCCTCCTTGCGCGTGGGGCTCCCCTACGCGGGGGACACCCCTGTGTGGCAGGGCACTCCTTGTACGTATCAGCACTGCGCGTGGGCCAGCTCCACACGGGTCAAGGAGGCCCGGGGTCTGAACCGCGGACCTCCCATGTGGTAGACGGACGCCCTAACCACTGGGCTGTCCGCTTCCCTGTAGTTTTGCTTTTAAAGGTGCACTACATTCAAACTTGAAATGGTTCAGAAAGCAGAAAATATGGCACATATTAATTCTAAGAGCCACATTTGTGAGGCTAGAGGTAGGCTGAGCAGAAAGTAATAGCAATACTTTAACCTGAAAAAGTGTCAACAGGGTGCTACACCAGTGAAACTCCTGAGAGGGGTTTAACGTCTGACGTAGTCACTTTTTCATGAGGGGATGGGGGCCACACCTCATGTGATGTGGCCTCCCTTACCACAATGGGTCATCTTGTGGCAAGAGTCACAGTGTGCCATGTGGCGGGGGCCTCTGCATCAGAGACAGAGTCCTTTAATTTGTGCCAGTCTAGGAGGATGGATATATTGCCATATCCAGTGTGATGACAGATGGATCCAGCAGCAATGTCAGTGATCTGGGCATTGCAAGATTGATCAGCAGCTTGATTCCATTTGGTCTCATATCAGAGAACGGACCCTTACCTGGCCATCTATATGAGTGATGCTGACAGTTTAATTGGCAGTTTTGATTTGTTTCCACAGTTCATGATGCCGAAGATGTCTTTAATATGTCTGTCTGTGGTGTTCCAAGTGGCAGACCAAATACTTAGGCCATTGGCAAGAGCTCAAGTCTCAGTAACGTTATATCAAGGCTCATCTAAGGGAGTTTGGGCCTGAGCCATGAGATAGGACTGCGATCTGCCCAGTGAGTGGATCGACCATGCCCATTTCTCATCTCAGAACTGGCACTGAAATTGAACAGCTGCAGTGCCGAGTGGACACCATCACATTTCAGCTTAGCTGAACCATCAGTGGACCAGGTCCAGGCACTTAGGGGAACTTCTGTGAATCAAGGGCCCCATTAGCCAATGCCCTTGCTTCACAGATAGCTTCCAGGTGTTCATGTGAAGCTGAGATGCTACTGTGGCCAGGCTGGAGGTCTTGAATATACATTTCCATTTGCCAGTTGAGGCTTGTTACTTTATGTGCACACCCACACCTTCTCCTCCCCGTCCCTAACCCCAGGCAACCACTAATCTGTTCTTCATCTCAATAACTTTGTCATTTTTGAGAATGTTATATAAAAGGAATCATACATTATATAATTTTGAAATTGGCTTTTTTTTTTCAACTCAGCACATTTCCCTTGAGATCCATCCAGGTATCTGCATGTATCAATAGTACCTTTAAGAATGTACCACATTTGGTATATTTTTCCCCCATTATTATTTTTGAAATATATTTTCATTACAGAAGTTGTGAATTTACAAAACACTGTTTGATGTTTTGTATGTTTGCTTTGTAAGGTCACAAGTGTACTACTATACCCTTACTGTTCATGTATGTTTATGTATGAGTGATATACTTTAATAAATTTTAAGAAACAGAAAAAAAAGAATGTACCACAGTTTCTTTAAACATTCACCCACTGAAGGATATTTCGGTAGTTTCCACTTTTTGGATATTAAGAGTAATGCTGATATGGACATCTGTATATATGTTCTTATGTGGACATAAATTTTCATTTCTTTTGGGAGCAGAATTGTTGGGTCACAGGTAACTCTATGCTTAAATTTTGAGGAACTACCAAACTGTTCTTCCAAATGGCTGCAGTAGTTTATAATCCTACCAGAAAGGAATGAAGGTTCCAATTCCTCAATGTCCTTAGCAACACTTGTTATTGTTTACCTTTTAAAAAAAAAACATTCTGAGTGGATGTGAAATGATATTTCATAGTGCTTTTGATTTACGTTTCCGTCATGCTAAAGAATGTTGAGCCTTTTTTTATATACTTATTGGCACTTGTATAGCTTTTTCTTTTTCTTTTTTTATAAATGTCCTCTCAAATCCTTTGCCCATTTTATACGTGGGTTATTATTGAGACATGTGTTCTTTATATATTCTGGATAAAAATCCCTTATCCAATATATGATTTGCAAATATTTTCTACCATTGCATAGGTTCTCTTTTCATTTTATTGAGAGTGTCCCTTGAAGCACAAACATCATGGTACATGGGAAATCTCTGTGCTATGTGAGTCTAAAATTATTTTATACTAACTAGTTTTTTGTTGTTTGTTTTGTCTTTCTTTTCTTTCTTATATTTCCATTATCCTATGCCCCCTGGCAAACACCTTAAACATGTAATCCTTCCTTATTATATTTTCTAAAGAGCTTTCTCAACATTATAGTTTCCACCACATATCTGACAATCTCCCGTGTTGACCCGCTCCCCTCAAACCTTGCCCCCAATTCCATGGATCGTCTGACTCTTCCTCCCAACTCTAGCCCCCCACAAGCCTGCAAAGCCCCAACCAATAGTATCCCTATGCCCCGTCTTATCCCTTCACTGCACAACTACTTACCTCCACTTTATCATAGATTTTGCCCATGTAGGCATCAGCTCACAACCTTCCTCTCCCCGCCTATTTCCTGTAAGCCTGTCGTCCAGTCTCTAGCTCTCTGAAACAGCTTGATTTGCTTAATTCGTATTAGAGAGGTCATGTAGTATTTGTCCTTCAATGCCTGTTTTGCTTCACTCAACAAAATGTCCTCAAGATTCATCCATGTTATCCCATGTGTTAGTACTGTATTCCTTCTTACAGCTGAGTAGTATTCCATTGTATGTATGTACCACATTTTATCCATTTATCTGTTGATGGGCATTTGGGTTGACTCCAACTTTTGGCAATAGTGAATAGTGCTGCTATGAACATTGGTGTGCATGTATCAGTTCATGTCCTTGTTTTCAGTTCCCAGCAGTGGAATTGCTGGGTCATGTGGCAAATCTATAGCTAGTTTTTTGAGGAACCGCCAAACTGTCCTCCAGAATGGCTGGATCCTTCTGCATTCCCTCCAGCAGTGGATGAGTGTTCTCATCCCTCCACATCCTCTCCAACACTTGTAGTCTTCTGTTTTTATAATAGCTGCCAGTCTAATGGATGTAAGATGGAATCTCATTGTAGTTTTGATTTGCATTTCCCTAACAGCTAGTGATGTTGAGCATCTTTTCATGTGCTTTTTAGCCATTGATATTTCTTCTTTGGAGAATTGTCTGTTCAAATCTCTTGCCCATTTTTTTGAATGGGTTGTTTGTCTTTTTATTTTTGAGACATAGGATTTCTTTATATGTGTTGGATATTAGGCTCCTGCCAGATATATAGTTACCAAATATTTTCTCCCATTGGGTAGGCTCTCTTTTAACAAGTTTTTAAAAACCTCAATAAATAAAAGGCAATGACTTAAGAAAATGGACAAAAGATTCCAACAGATACATCATAAAAGAAGACAAATGGCCATTAAGCACATGAAAAGATGCTCAACTTCATTAGGCGTCAGGAAAATGGTAATTAAATCACAATGAGATATCACTTCACATCCAATCAGAATGGCTAAAATTAAAAGGCAGCCTTTACCAAGTGCTGGCAGTGATGCAGAACAACTGAATGATACACTGCTGGTGGAATGTAAAATTTAAAAGCACTTTGGAAAACAGCTTGGCAGTTGCTGAAACATTTAAACATGTGCCTACTGTATGATCTAGCCAGTCCACTCCTAAGTATTTCCCCACGAGATACAAAAGCTTTTGTGCACACCCATGTTCATAACAGCTTTATTTGTAATAGCCAAGACCTGGGAAGAACCCAAAAGTCTATTAACTGGTGAATGATAAACAAATTGTAGATCCATACAACATAGTTCTATGCAGCGATGAAAATCAATGAACTAGTGATACAATGATTCATTGAGAAACTTTGTTCTCTAAAATTATAGACTGTCAGAAACTTTTCTGCTTGATATCACACCAGTAAGAATAAAACATCCCACATTTGTCTGGAGGACATGCTTCTTTTTTTGAAAGAGAAGTAGCCTTGATTTCCAGCCCAGATCAGAGCTTCAGATAAGGGGTCACAACATTGACTTTTTCAGATAAGAGACATAACATTTCACGTCTAACTTTATTGTTACCAAGGAAACAGGGCTCTGGGTTCACTTTGTAGTTCAGACCTTTATGTACAGCCCTGCTTTGCTTTGAGTTCACCAAAATTGCATCATCTAAATTTCATCTGAATTCTGCTCTTATTCAGCATTCTTTATTAACTCTCTTTTCCTCTGTTTAGTGAGATGCCCCATGGTTCCCCGGTGTGTGAGTTCCCTCATTGCAAAGGGTCAATAAACCTGACCTTGTAAGACTACAAGGTCAGGAGGACTTCCTGGAGGAGGAGATATTTGAACTTGGTTTTGAAGGATACGTAGGCATTTCAGACGAAGGGCAGAACAACTTCTTCCCCCTCTGTCCCAGTATATCTCCCATAAGGGCAATGGCATTTTCAGAATCTCCATATTTGAGGTGTAAAGGGCAGCAAACTGGTTGAAGGACCGAATGTGTCTTGTCTTAAAACTTGTGCTCCTGAGAGTGATGGAGTTGGACTCAGATGTGACTTCTCTACACATGCCTCTTCTGTCACTTTTACTGAACCTGTGGCTGGCCCTGGGGTTGGTGTATGCCCAGGAGACTTGAATCTCTGGACTAGCCATGTGCCAGTTGGGGCCTGAGTCTCAGAAGAGCTGCAACACCTACTCTCCAGTTCATTGACTTACCCAAGTCAGCTAACAAGGAGGTGAAGATGGTCAACTACCACACTAAGGAACCGGAAGAGTCTACAACTGCAAGCAGGAGAATCCCATCCATCAGCCATGTGGGATTGAAGCCCCCTCTCAGTTTAGAGATGGAGTGGGCATCGCCATCCCAGGGTTCTCAGGATGGAGGAATAAAATAGGGATTAGAGTGGATTTACTGGTATTCTACTAGAGAATTATTGACTCTAGCAATGGAAGAAATTATATCACTGATGTGGAGACAGGGAGTTGCTGAAGGCAGGGAGAGGGAAAAAAAGGTGTGATATGTGGATATTTTCGGGACTTGGATTTATCCTGAACGATATTGCAGGGACAGATGCAGGCCATTATATATCCTGCCATAACCCCTTGAATGGACTGGGAGAGAGTATAAACTACAGTGTAAATTATAATCCATGCCATGTAGCAGTGCTCCAAGATGTAATCATCAAATGCAATGAATGTAACCACATTAATGAAAGAAGTTGTGGATGTGGGAGGAGTGGGGTATGTGGGGATTGGGGTATATGGGAACCTCATATCTTTTAATGTAACATTTTGTGTGATTATGTATATTAAAAAAAACCTACATTTTCAAAGTAAGTGCACCATCATTTCTTAGATTTTATTTTATGAGAAAATAAAAGTAATAAAGTTTTCTAAAGATGTATTTATTGCATCAAACTGAGGACATATCAAAAATTATTATTGATACATATTTTTGTTTTAGTTTTGGTGGCTGGGGCAGGAGATAATGTAGATTATGGGAGGCTTCAAATTCCCCAGGTAATCCCCACAATCAAAGTGCGGGGTAATCTAACACTGATTTCTTGCGTTTTTCCCAGGGGTTTATTTTAGGAGGCCTTCAGCAATCCGGTTTTTTCTCCCCTATTCCCTCATGGTATGTTCCAGGAGACCAGCCTGATTTATCCCCCCTTCTCATCCTGTGGTATCTGCCAGAAAAGAGCCTCTGGCGCATATGCATTTTTCCAAGAGGACCTAGGTCTTCTTGAAAACAAAAAACAAAACAAAACAAAAAACACACAGATCCGTAAAATCCAGATCCAAACATACCCCCTCCAGTTAGCCCTTCCAGAGAAACGTCCCCACCCCTGTTCCCTGCCACCTGTGGGAAAGCTCCACTTTTCTACGCTTTGAGCTTAAAAGCATCCTTATCCTTAGTACGGAATGGACGCTCCTCCAACATGGCGTACCCCATAAAGAAGGGCTAACTGGGCGCGGCCATTGTTTCCCTCCTGACAACCTGCCAAGTGGTACTGAACGCCTCAGAGTCTACTGAGTAACTGCTCCATGTTTACTCTGGGCTGACAGCGACTTCGTATGTAGTTTTGCGCATGCGCAAAACCAGTAACTCCCCCTTCTCCCCGCAGCACAGGACCCCGAAACCCTGAAGAGGCGGTGTTAGGGGAGGTGACCGGAAGCGGCTGCGGCTGTGGTTCTCAGGCAGCGGTTTAATAGTTGTCTGGAGGATATCGACGATTCAGTGCTGGAGAGATGTTGAGGTGATGGGGGACGGAGGAGGGT
Organism: Dasypus novemcinctus; assembly: GCF_030445035.2. Lineage (NCBI taxonomy): Eukaryota > Metazoa > Chordata > Mammalia > Cingulata > Dasypodidae > Dasypus > Dasypus novemcinctus. The sequence continues at coordinate 55,861,006 of NC_080704.1, read as the reverse complement.
GAGTTTTGGGGAGTTCTGTGTGATTAGTGGTGGAATCGTTTTTCTAATTTTAGGTCGATGTTTCGCTCATTTTTCAGGCATTTTTTTCTAATGTAAACATTAAGCTCTTAAAATTCACGCTAAGACACACATGGTTTGGTGCATTATGTTCCAGTGTTTACTAAGAGTTAATTTTTCTTTGACCCACGAGTTATTTAGAGGGGCGTTTTCAATTTCCAAAAGTTTATCTTTTTAGTGGATTTCTAATATTAGTTTTCTATGCTCAGAGAAGTGTCTACGTGAAGCTCATTCCTTGAAATACGAGATTTACTTACGGCCTAGTCAGTGGTGAATTTTTATAAATGTTCCTTATATAACTTGAAAATAATATTTTAGTATTTAGTTCATTGTGTCGTACATAATTGGTCCTTTTGGTGCCTACTTGTTCTATTACTGGAGAGTGGAGAGGTAAATTCTGTACTGTGATGGTTGTATGTTCGTTTCTCCTTGCTGCTGTCCGTGATCCATTTTTGATTTAATTTTTGTATAAAGTGTGAGACTTAGGTCGAGATTAATTTATTTGCTTGTGGATGTCCAATTATGCAAGCGCCATTTGTTGGAAAGGCTATTCTTCCTCCAATGAATTGTTTTGCGCCTTTGTAAAAATTCACTTGGCCGAACTTGTGTGAAATTATTTATGGATTCTGTATTCTCTCACCTTGATCTGTGTGTCTATCTCTGCCAGTGCTACCACACTATCTTGGTTACTGTACCTATGTGAGAAGTCTTGAAATCGGATAGAGTGATTCCCCCACCTTCTTCGTTTTCAAAAGTGCTTTGGCTCTTCTAGGTCCTTTCTTTGCCTTTCCATATAAATTTTAGAATAATTTTGTCTTTCTTTACAAAAGATCTTGTTGGGATTTTGAGAGGAATTACACTGAACCTTTATATTAACTTGGGAAGAATTAACATCTTTACTATATCAAGTCTTCCAATCCATGAATACAGTATATCTCCCCATTTAATAAGATATTCTTTGGTTTCTTTAAACAACGTACTGTGATTTTCAGCATGAAAGTGCTATACATGTTCTGTTTAGTTTATAACTATTTAATATTTTTGCAGTGGTTGTAAATGGTATTGTCTTTTAAATTTTGTTTTCCACGTTTGTTTCTTATATATAGGAACACAATTGAATTTTCTGTGTTGATCTTGTATCCTGTGATCTTTTTATTGGAGAAGTTGTAGGTTTATGGAAAAATCATACAGAAAATAGTTTCCATATACCCCACCCTATTATTATTATTTTAAATATGCCCGTTTTTATTGCGATGTGGCCATTTTTGTGAGGGTGGGGAGAGTTTGGTCTCAAAAACAATGTTACATTTAAGGCTCTTCTAAACAGAAATTGCCACCCTGACTGATATGCAAAATATCTTTAGTGTCGCAAGACACACAACTACACTTATTCAGTAGTGTATGCTCAATGGGAAAAAAAGGCATTAACAACAGTTATTTCTTTTAAGAAAATATGCAAGTAACATGGATGAACACTGAGGTACTAGGATTAAGTTGATGGTTCCATTAATGCAATTTAACTGGCATTCTTTTTGGGGGGTGTGGTGGGGTTAAACTCATTACCAAAAATTCCTTGCTTTATTTGCTTTCAACGCATAGTATTGTATCTGTGCTGCCATGTCACAAACATAGGCTTACCAAGGCAGGTGAGGTGTATGAATGCTTGGAGCTTCACAGAATACTGAAAAATGTTTACCACGTGGCCAGTGGATAATGCTTCGAGGCATTCATTTATCTTCTTACCCTTTGCAGTAGGTATCCTAAGCTATTCATGTTGACACATTCATTGTAGTGTTTGCTGCAAGGGAGGCATACAACCAGTTGTTTTGGCTAGAGTATGAAGGAAGGCATTCCCTGGGTTTTATATAAAAGTAACAGTATTAAACAAATCTAATGGCCATCACTGACAGGTTGCTTAAATAAATAACTCCTTTGTTCATTGCATTGCAAGGGCCCAGTGGGAAGGGAGAGAGAAAAAAACTAATACTATTCCAATTGACTGAGCTGGAGAAATGGAAGCTTCTTAAGATCTAGATGGCACTTGACTTTCATTTTTCCTTACGTAAAGGAAATTCATATTTATGTGATTAACTTTAGTTTGTCATTTCTTCACTGTTTTACATAATTCAGTGGTTATAGTTCCTAAAAGTATCCAACTACTGGATAAAAATTTTAATCAAACATTAGTTTTGTTTTTTATCAAACATGCAATGGTTTTGATTGCCTTGACTGAAAACATCAATTGACTGTCATGTTGCATATGTATTTAAGTGGGGTAAATGGAAAACACCTCGTGAAACTGTTGAAGGTATGCTCTTGCCTTACTCGACTCAGTATGCCCAAGATTGCTATTCTTATTCTAAATGTTTGTTCCAAGGAGTTCCTTTTAGTAGCATAGTGCATTTCTTTAAGGTGAAATCTAAACCAGGTGCAGTGAGAAAACATTTCTTTGAAGGGTATTAGCTCAGAATTTACTGACATTTGCATATAACATATACTATTTTAAGGTAAGTGTATTTCACACATGACCAAAAACAGACTTATGAAACAGCTAAATCTGTATATTTCCTATATAGAGTAGTAGGAATTCTATGACGTTAGGTCCAACCATGTATTTTATGCATTTAAATACTAACCTGTGTGCAGTTGTTTCTGGTTACTACTTGCATGGTATGCTTTCCCCCTCATTCTTTCACTTTAGCCTACTTATGTCTTTGAACTTAAGGTGAATTTCATAAACAGCATATAGTTGAGCCATGCTTTTTAAAAAAATAAAAATAGATTGCCTATCTCTGACTTTTGACTGGAGTTCAATACATTTAGATTTAAAATAACTATTGATGATGCAGTTCTTTCTTCTGCCATTTTGCTATTTTGTCTTATATCCCTTTTGACCCTCAGTTCTTCTGTTAATACCTACTTCATGATTATTTTATTTTTTGTATTGTGTCATTTTGAGTCCCTCCTCATTTCTTTCTGACTATATTTTTTAGATATTTTCTTTATTGTTACCATGGGGTTAAATATTAACATCTTAAATCTATAACAATCATATTTGATTCAAGACCAACTTAACTTCAGTAACATACACATACACTGTTCCTATACCCCTCTATCCACCACCTTTTATAATACTTGTTACAAATTATATGTTTGTACATTGCATGTCCAAAACCATAGATTTATCATTACTTTTATGCATTTGCATTTTAGCACCTGTAGGACGTAAGAAGTGGAATGACATACCAAAATTACAATACAGTAATACTGGCAATTATAGTTACCCATGTAGGTTACGTTTACCAGAGGTTTTTATTTCTTTATGCTGCTTTGATCCACTTTTTGGTATCCTTTCCTTTCAGTCTAAAGAACTCTCTTTAGCATTGCTTGTAGAGTAAGTCTAGTGGTAATGAACTCCCTGATCTTTTGTTTATCTGGGAATGTCTTTATCTCTCCCACACTGTTGAAAAAAGTCTTACCAGATATAAAATTCTTGGTTAGGAATTGTTTTCTTTTAGCACTTTAAATGTTTTGCATTGGTGTGGAACATTTGTTACAATTGATGATAACACATTTTTATAATTGTACTATTAATTAAAGTCCATGGTTTTACTTAGGGTTCATTGTTTGTGTAGTGTAGTTCCATGGATTTAAAAAAAAATATTCTGCTACCATATATACAATCTAACACTGCTCCATTTAATCATATTTAGATATATAAATTCATTGCTGTTAATTGCATTCTCAGTGTTGTACTATCATCGCCACCATCCATTACCAAAACAGTTCCATTCTTTCAAATAGGAACCCTGTACATATTAAGCCTTAACTTCTCATTTCCTTTCCTCACCCCGGCCCCTATGCACTTGTCATAAAAAAAAAGAGTTATAAACAAAATATGTTTATACTGTCTTTCATAATTCCTATGTAGTTAGCAGTACTCTTTAATTTTTAGTGAGGAGTTGAGTTACTGTCTAGTATCTGTTTGCTTCAGGTTGAAGGACTCCCTTTTGTATTTCTCGAGGGGTGGGTGAAAAGTCAACTGTTAATCTTGCTTAATTTCCCATAAATCTTTTTTCTTGCTGCTTTGCATTTGATTCTATGATGAGTCTAGGCATAGGTCTACTTGAGTTTATTCTATTTGGAGTTTTTGACTTTTTGAATATGTAGATTAATATTTTCCATCACATTTGGGAAGTTTTGGACCATTATTTCCTTGAATATTTTTCGGCCTTTTTCTCTTTCTTTTCTCCCTCTGCAATCTCTATTATGCATCTTTTGGTGATGCCTCATAAGTCTCAGAGGCTCTGTTCATTTTTCTTCCTTCTTTTTTCTGCTCCTGACTGGATTTTTTTTTTTGTATCTTTTTTTGTTTGTTTTTTTGTCTTTATTTTTTTTATATTACATTAAAAAAATATGAGGTCCCCATATGCCCCCCACCCCCCTCACCCCACTTCTCCCCCCATAACAACAATCTCCTCTATCATCATGAGACATTCATTGCATTTGGTGAATACATCTCTGAGCACCGCTGCACCTCATGGTCAATGGTCCACATCATAGTCCACACTCTCCCACATTCCACCCAGTGGGCCATGGGAGGACATGCAATGTCTGGTAACTGTCCCTGCAGAACCATCCAGGACAACTCCAAGTCCTGAAAATGCCCCCACATCTCATCTCTTCCTCCCATTCCCTACCCCCAGCAGCCACCATGGCCACTTTCTCCACACCAATGCCACATTTTCTTTGATTACTAATCACAGTAGTTCATGCATAGAATATCAGTAAGTCCACTTTAATCCATACTCTATTCCTCCATCCTGTGGACCTTAGAATGGTTGTGTCCACTCCACATCTATATCAAGAGGGGGCTTAGATTCCACATGGATGCTGGATGCAATTCTGCTTTCAGTTGCATGCAGTCTTGGCTCCCTGGTGTGGTGGTTGACCTTTACCTCCATGTTAGATGATAGATATTCTTTATGTACCTATATTCAAGTTTGCTAATTCTTTCTTATACCGTCTCAAATTTCTTGTTTAGCCCTTCTAGTGAATTTTTCCTGTCAATTATTGGACTTTTCAACCCCAGAATTTCCATTTGGTTATTTTTAAAGACGTTATCCCTTTATTGATATTCTGTATTTGGTGAGACATGATTGTCATACTTTTCTTTATTTTGTAAGATATGGTTTCTTAAAGTTCTTTAAACATATTTATAATAGCTGATTTAAATTTGATGATTACTAAAGCCAAATTTGTATATCCTAATGATGATTTTCTGTTGTCTGTTTTTTCCTATGTATATAATGTACTTTCCTGTTTCTGTGCACACTCATAATTTTTTGTTGCAAACAAGACATTTTAGATAATATATTGTAACAACACTGGTTTTAGAGTCCTCCGCCACCAAAGGTTTATTATTTTTGCTAGTTTATTGTTGTTTTTCTTTTTATTGCTTATTTTTTATGTGGGTTTCCCAGACCTATATATTTTAAAGATTTATTTACTTGCCCCCCCCCCCATTGTTTTGTGCTTGCTATGTTCATTACATGCTCATCTTCTTTTTTAGGAGGCACTGGAACCGAACCTGGGACCTCCCATGTGGGAAGGAGGTGCCTAATCACTTGAGCCACCTCTGCTTCCTAGACCTAGTTTTGTAATTTCTGTATTCACTGCAGTGTGTGGCTACTAAATTCTCTGCTAGCTTTTTAATTCAAACTCTTGTCTTTTTCTTTTAAACATTTTTTATTATACAAGAATATATTTATTATAGAAAAGATTAGAGATACAGATTACCAAAGAAGAGAAAAATAGAAATAATCATTGTTAATATTCCATATAGGCCTTTTTAAATGCCTATAGATATATAAAACTATGTATATATGTATTATTAAAATGTCATCTATAACATAATTTAGGACCTTTTTGCTTGGCAGTATACTAGGAATATCTTCATATCAGTGAACATGCACATTATCATTTTTAATGGCTGCGTGGTCTTCCTTTTTATTTTTAAGTCTCACTTTGTAGTGGTCACACCTGCATCAGTATAAATTAGTGGTCAGACAATGACTGGTAGATTTCCTTAAATGCCTTGCCTGTGTGTCTTCTGTCTTCTACCATTTGTCAAGAGGATCGGTGTGAGAAGGCACTTTTTCACTCTTCAGGCAGTTTACAGCCCGCTTTCACTTCCTGCTTGGGCAGGACATCAGGGTGAGCCAGAAGTGAGTAACTGCTACCTTCTCCTTTCCCAGGTCTTTCCTGGGCAGGTGCACAGCATTGCACATACACACACACTCTTTTAGATTCATTCCCCAGGAATACGTTGTTGGAACTTTACAAGTTCCCTATGGTCATATAGTTTTCTAGGATTATCTTTAACATTCCTACCTAGGCTTTTGTTTACAAACCCAGTTGAAACCATAAGCTTAGGCCGTTAAATGTTGCTAGCTGTTTGGTATTGTTTCAGCAGTGTTCCTCACTACCGCCCCAGCTCAGTTTTGAGTCAAATAAAATCTCCACCACGTGCTTAATTAACATAAAGACTTTCCAGGAAGTTGCAAGTTCAGATCAGTTATCCACTGCCCTGGGGATGGTGCTTTTAATAGAGCTACAAAAGTGGCCAGATTTCCCCATTGTATGCAGTACCCCTGTCATTTGCTATTACACTAGCAAGTTGGGAAAGGAGAAGAGATAGGAGTCGCCCCAAGTGATATTGGGGCATTTTCAGGACTTGGAGTTGTCCTCAATGATATTGCAGGGACAGATGCAGGACATTGTATATCCTGCCATAACCCAATGAATGGACTGGGAGAGAGTGTAAACTACAACATAAACTATAATCCACGCTGTGTAGCAGTGCTCCAAAATGTACTTATCAAATGCAATGAATGTACCACACTAATGAAAGAAGTTGTAGATGTGGGAGGAGTGGGGCGTGTGGGGATTGGGGTATATGGGAACCTCTTATATATATATTTTTCTATTTTTTATTGTCTTTTTTTAAAAAAATACATAGATCACAAAAACTGTGACATTAAAAAATATAAGAGATTCCCATATACCCCATACCCCTCCCCCTGCACTCTTCCCACATCCACAACCTCTTTCATCATTGTGGCACATTCATTGTATTTGGTGAGTACATTTTGGAGCACTACTGTAAAAGTTCCATGGGCATAAGAGAAGAAAGCTTCTTCTCTCTTTCTTTGGTACAAAGTCCTCTTTGTATTTTCAAAATTTAACTTGTTCATACCGTTTATTTTATTTTACTTATTTATTTTACTTTGTTGTTTTCTCTTTATCCCATTTCTTACTTCTGTTGTATTAATAAGTTCTTCATTTTAAGTGGGCATTTTCCCTTTCCTAACAAGAATGACTACATCTGTACTGCCTCTATTAGTTGATCAGAATAAAATTGTACCTCAACTTGGAACAGACACATCCTCTCCTGGGTTCCTTCAACAGGAGGAATAGTTTTTACCTCTTGAAGGTTTTGAGATAATTTAAAGTTTTTTGTCCCGGGCTATTAATATATTCCTTATGGCATGTCTCTTCTCTTTCAAGAAACTTAGTTTTTTTATTCCAAATTCACAGTCACATTTTCAATATCAATTAAACCAACCACGTGTATTTGAGCCTACCATGTAAGGTGTACTGAATTTGACTTTATGTAACTGAGCCTTCATTTCTGAATGTATAAAGTGGAAATAATAAAATATTTTTATTTTTTAGTTTAATAGTAATTATAGTAACACCTTCATGATGGCTTGTTGGGGAACTTAAATGAGGTACTTGCTTCTGTACCTTACATTGTTCCTTGTAATAACAGTACTTGCTGCATGTATTAAATGTTTACCTAGTGCCAGTCTGGTATTAGGTACGTTACAAACATCATCTTATTTGATTCTCAAGTGTTCTTGAGATAGTTTTGATTAATTTTGGAAACTAAAACTGAAGAAACATCTTCATATTCTCACAGCTGAAAGTTGACAAGAGTTCAAATCTCATGGTCTCGCACATTCCACTTTGATTAATAACCCCAATAGTTTTTTTACTGACCTTTTGTCTACTCCGCAGTATCCAGTACAGTCAACTATACTTGGGAGCCCCCAGGAAATATCTGCAGGGGGGTGGGGAAGGGGGGAATGCTGGATAATTCTGACCATGTGGACATTGTCTTTCTAGGTTTCTTGGAGTCTCTGCAGAGTTCTTGGGCCAGATTCTTTAATAAAGACTGCAGGATCTTCCTTCTGACTCCAGGAACTTCATTTGAGTCCTTAAACCCTCACCAGGCTCAGCTCCTAGGAAGAGTGAAAGAGTTGTCAGCAAGAGAGACCAAAGGCTGAGGTCCAGTGTGAACATGCCAGCTTACAGAAATTCACCTCGCAGATCCCAGGTCCTGACTACAGGGAGACATGGCAACTCCTGTCAGGTGAGAAGCCTGGGGCAGCAATTTATCCAGATCTTTTTAAAAAATTCTATTTTTTATTTATTCTTAAAAGATACTTAGATTACATAAAATGTTACATAAAAAATAAAAGCGATTTCCATATGCCCACTCCCCACACCTCCCACTTTCTCCCACATTAATGACTTCTTTAATTAGTGTGATACATTCATTGCAATTGATGAACACATTTTGGAGCAATGCCACTAAGCATGGATTGTAGTTTACACTCTTCAATACTCCAGAAGATATTGCAATGTTGATCATGGTGGCTTATATAATGACCTGTATCTGTCATTGCAGCATCATTCAGGTCAATTCCAAGTCCTGAAAATGCCCCCGTATTACACCTCTTTTTCCCTCTCCCTGACCAGCACCTTCAGTGGCTGCTGTCTCCACATCAGTGATATAATTTCTTCCATTGCTAAAATCACAATAAGTCTATAGTAGAATATCCAGATCTTTAAAGCCTGAATGAAAGATATTATCTCATTGTTGCTTTAATCAAGAAGGATAATTTTTCCCCTCATATTTTTATTGCATTATTTCCCTTTTGTAAATTTCTTTTTTCTGTCCATTACTGATATTTTTTATGGGTTTATCTTAGCTTATGGGATTTTAGAAAGTTTATTAAATTAAGGCTCAAACTTTATCATTCTCATATATTTTTTGAATATTTTTGGCCACTTTGTAATTTGCAATTAGTTTTATCTAAATTGATAAAGGGTATCAAATAGTTCTCTATGTCTTGTTACAAAAAAATGGCTCTTCCCTAATATGTCCCCACCAGATTCCAGCAAGAGGCAAGCACTCTTACTATTTTTTAACAGATTCTATTTTCCTTTTCATTTTTGGGCATTATCTATTGACTTTCCACTATGGAAGATGAAGATTTAGCTTTTCCTTACACCCCTAGCACAACCTTTTCTTTTCTCTGGAATTAATAATTGTCTGGTTTAGTCATTTTACTTTACTATATACATATTAATTCAACTCTTAAATTCTTCCCTCGTGTTAAAATCTCCTCTCCATATATTCAAATATGTTAGATAATAATCATAGCAATAATAATCACAATGCTTATATAGTGTTTACTATGTGCATGACACTATTATATATACCCTCTGTATATTAACTCATCTTCATAACCTCATGCAGTAGGTGCCATTGTTACCCCCATTTTATGGAGGGGGAAATGGGGCATGGAAAAGATCTATCTGGTCCAAATTCACCCGCCTATCAATAGGTGGAGTTGGTCTCAACTCAGGGCATCAATATTTTCTCCTTGAAGAAATATCTTCTGGAGGCTGTCGACTTGCTGATGTCTGGACTGGTTACTCTCTTGACCTGATGCACAACTGTTACCTTGATGCCTTCCCTTCACCAGTCTTCAGGAAGATCCCTTCACCTCAGATCCCCTGTTTTTCTGGATCCTGTGTCTTCCTCTTTCTTGATTTATCCTCTCATTTTGTGGGAACACATCCTCAAATAATATCCTTGAGAATAGATACATGACAGGTAAATTTAATGAAACGTTGCAAATTTGAAAATATCGTACAAAAATATATCTATTTAATATAACTGTATAAATGTATTTATAGAAATATAAAAATTTATAATTTCCATTAAAATAGAATATTTATAATTTCCATGAAAATGTAATATTTATTTTACCCTGACATTAAATATGTCTTTTTGACTGGGTATAGATTTCTAGATTGGAAATGATTTTTGTGCAGAATTTCAATAGCCTGCTCCCAATGTTTCTTAGCCCTTTTCTACTGATACACACATTTTCTTTGCATTTTAAAAAATTCTTCTTATTGGTTGTTGATCTTCCGATTCTTTTTTCTTTGCTCTACTTATTTCCATTTCTTTCTCTTGTGTACTTCTTTCTGGTATTTTTTTTTCTTGTATTTTTTTCTAAAATTTTATCTTTCAAATCTTCTATTGTGTCTCATTAATGTGATTATATATATATTTTTCAGTAGCTCTGTGTTTTCAGAATGTTTCTTTTCAATAGCATGTTATTTTTATTTTATGAATGTAGTATTTTATCACTCTAAAATATTTGTGAACATTATATTTTTGAATAATAATATAGAAAAATGGCTCAAAAATCTGAAAATATAAAATATATAGTATAAAGTCTCTTTTTTTTTAAATTTTATTTTATTTATTCATTTAAAAAATATTACTTTAAAAAAATATGAGGTCCCCATTCACCCCCACCTCCCCCACCCCACCACTCCCCCCACAGTAACACTCTCCCCCATCATCATGACACATCCATTGCATCTGGTGAGTACATCTCTGGGCATCGCTGCACCCCATGGCCTGTGGTCCACACCATAGCCCACATTCTCCCACGTTCCATCCAGTGGGCCATGGGAGGACATACAATGTCTGGCAATTGTCCCTGCAGCACCACTCAGGACAACTCCAAGTCCCGAAAATGCCTCCACATCTCATCTCTTCCTCCCATTCCCCGCACCCAGCAGCCACCATGGCCACTTTCTCCACACCAGTGCCACATTTTCTTTGATTACTAATCACAACAGTTCATGAATAGAATATCATTAAGTCCACTCTATTCCTTACTGTATTCCTCCTTCCTGTGGACCTTGGCTTGGTTGTGTCCATTCGATATCTATGTCAAGAGGGGGCTTAGATTCCACATGGATACTGGATGCAATTCTCCTGCTTTCAGTTATAAGCACTCTAGGCTCCATGGTGTGGTGGTTGACATTCTTCAACTCCAGTTAGCTGAGTGGGGTAAGTCCAATAAATCAGAGTGTAGGAGCTGAAGTCTGTTGAGGCTCAAGGCCTAGCTATCATATTGTCAGTCCAGAGATTCAAATCCCCTAGATATATCTTAAACCCCAGCACCAAATACAATTCCAGTAAAGTAGCATGAAAGACTTGTGAAAAGAGATCATATCTGAGTCCAGCTCCATCACATAGAAACACAGCTCCAAAGAAGGGCCAAACAACATGGCAGTGAACTCCATCTGCCATGACCATAGAACCTGTGGGTCTCTTTATCCCTCAAATGAACCAATACCTGGGGTTGTATCTACTTTATCTGTCTCTGAGACTCTGCTCAGGTGTGCATAAGGGCAATCTTTCTGACAACCTCCAGACTCTTTTTTAGAGATTCATATCCATATAAACTCATTTGTCCTTTCCATTTCCCCCTTACTTTAGGTCAAACAGCATTTTTAACTCCTGTTATTATATGTAGACAGGGATATTCTGCTGGTCCGCGTTGAACCTTTAATTCAAGGTCATTTTCTAGTTACGTCATCAGCTGGTACTTGGTAATGATCCCTCGGTGCCAGGGAGGCTCATCCCCGGGTGTCATGTCCCATGCTGGGGGGAAGGCAGTGCATTTACATGCTGAATTTGGATTCGAGACTGGCCACATTTGAGTAACATGGAGGCTGTCAGGAGGGAACCCTTAGGCACAGTGCTGCTCTAGGCCTTGTTCTTATTTCAGGTGTATAGGCTCACAAGCATAGTCATTAGTATCAGGGGGGTCACTGTTGGACCCTCATTCCTTCCTGGTCCTTGCCGTTGCACTTGGGGGACTGCTGCTGCTCCCCTAGGGACCATGACAGAGCCCCCCCGCCCTCCGGCCAGGAACCCAGTCCCCCCCCAGCTGTTGTTTTTAATTGTTTCCACTATGAGTATATCCAAACATTTCCATGCACCCTGGACACATGCCCTGTATAACTCCCTGTCAACCATATGTCCCCTGTCAATAACATCCCATACCAGTATTCCTCTGCTGCCACTGTTGAACCACTCTGTGATCCAAAACTTCCTGAACAGTGAAGCCCAATATAATATCAGGTTCCCTTAATAGTAATGGAATATAGCAATGAGTTTAAAGGTTAGATATAGAATATATATTGATTTGGAAAAATTCTGCATCCTATCTTTTTCTTTTCTTTTTTCCCTAATTATTGAGCTGCTCTTCACAAGAGCCTTTGATTACAGTAATTCATATATACAATATACAGTAGTCCCACATATCCATTATAAAACCTTTTCCTTTCCACAGAGATAATCTTTTAACTTATTCATATCATATTTACTGAAATTGATGTACAGATATTGAGACAATAGCTTTCAAACAAGGTAACATTTGTGTTTACATTGTGGTTTATACTCTAGGCTATACAGTTTTCTAAATATTTTAGTTATCCTATGTTTTACATTATGGTTTACATTATTAGTCTGTCGTCCCCTATATGTTTTTGGTGTAATATTGTGAAATTGTAAAATTGTGAAATATTGTAAGTGTGTGAAACACTTCCCTTGCCTTCACATTTACTCTGGTTCCATCTATTCAATATCTATTTCCCCCTCCCCTTGGGGCCCACAGTGACAGTCAATCTTCATTTCCTGAGGAGCCATGTTCAGAGATACTTGCAACAGTGCTGAGGGCCTGACCCGCTCAACTGCCCTAAATGCCCTGGGAGCTACCATTTCTCTTGAGAGATACAGTTCCCTCTATTTGATGGCATTTGTCCTCCCCAGGTTGTGGGTCTACCTTCACTCTCATTATATGGGTCTCTACCCAATGGTATAACCCACTCTGGCAAAATGAGCATTCACATATTCCCTAGAAGTCTGTCCTGCGTCAGGTTATCCCCTTTGAGTATCTTAAACAGGTAACTTTCCTAATTATATTTTGAAAAGGTTTTCTCAGCATTATACTCTCAACCAACACCTGACAATCTCCTATGTTCGTGTGTTGCCCCACCCTCCCCCCAATTTCTTGGGCATTATTACCCATCCGCCCATCCCTAGCCCCCCTCAAACCTCCAAAGCCCCACCCAAAGGTAACCCTATGCCCCCATTTTATTCCTTCCTTGTACACATACTTACCTCCAGCTTATCATAGATTTCACCCACGTAGATGTCAGCTTACATCCTTCCTCTACCCCCCGATTTCCTGTAAGCCTATCTTCCAGTCTCTAGCTCTCTGAGGCAGCTTGCTTATTTCATATCATTGAGGTCACGTAATATTTGTCCTTCAATGCCTGGGTTGCTTCACTCAACATAAGGTTCTCAAGATTCATCCATGTTATCACGTGTGTTTGTAGTGTATTTGTTCTTAAAGCCGAGTAGTATTCCATTGTATATATATACCACATTTTATTGATCCACTCATCTGTTGATGGGCATTTGGGTTGATTCCAACTTTTGGCGATAGTGAACAATGCTGCTGTGAACATTGGTGTGCATATATCGGTTTGTGTCCCTGCCTTCAGTTCTGCTGGGTATATACCCAGCAGTGGAATTGCTGGGTCATATGGCAAATCTATGGTTAGTTTTTTGAGAAACCGCCAAACTGTCCTCCAGAATGGTTGGATCCTTCTGCATTCCCACCAGCAGTGGATGAGTGTTCCCCTTTCTTCACATCCTCTCCAGCATTTGTATTCTTCTGTTTTTTTCCATAGCTGCCAATCTTATGGGAGTAAGATGGTATCTCATTGTAGTTTTGATTTGCATTTCCCTGATAGCTAGAGATTCGGAGCATTTTTTCATGTGCTTTTTAGCCATTTGTATTTCTTCTTTGGAGAAGTGTCTGTTTAAATCTTTTTCCCATTTTTTAAATGGGTTGTTTATCTTTTTATTTTCAAGGTATAGGAGTTCTTTATATATGCAAGTTATAAGTCTCTTATCAGATATATGGTTGCCAAATATTTTCTCCCATTGTGTCGGTTCCCTTTTTACTTTCTTGACAAACTCCTTTGAGGTGCAGAAGGCTTTAAATTTAAGGAAGTCCCATTTATCTATTTGTTCTTTTGCTGCTTGTGCTTTTGGTGTGAAGTTCATGAAGCCATTTCCTATTTCAAGGTCTTGTAGATGTTTCCCTACACTGCTTTCCAAGGTCTTTATGGTCTTGGCTCTTATATTTAGGTCTTTGATCCATCTTGAGTTGATCTTTGTATAAGGTGTGAGATGGTAATCCTCTTTCATTCTTCTACATGTGGATATCCAGTTCTCCAGGCACCATTTGTTGAATAGGCCATTCTCTTCCAGTTGAGAGGGTTTGGTGGCTTTATCGAATATTATATGGCTATATATATGAGGTTCTATATCAGAACTTTCAATTCGATTCCATTGGTCTGTGTGTCTCTCCTTATGCCAATACCATACTGTTTTCACTACTGTAGCTTTGTAGTATGTTTTGAAGTCAGGTAGTGTGATTCCTCCAATTTCGTTTTTCTTTTTCAATATGTCTTTGGCTATTCGGGGCCTCTTTCCTTTCCAAATAAATTTCATAGTTAGTTTTTCTAGTTCCTTAAAGAAGGCTGTGTTGATTTTTATTGGGATTGCATTGAATGTGTAGATCAACTTTGGTAGGAGAGACATCTTAATAATATTTAGTCTTCCTATCCATGAACAGGGAATATTCTTCCATTTATTTAGGTCTTCTTTGATTTCCTTGAACAGTCTTGTATAGTTCTCAGTGTATAAGTTTTTTACATCTTTAGTTAAATTTATTCCTAAATATTTGATTTTTTTATTTACTACTGTGAATGGTATTTGTTTCTTGATTTCCTCCTGATCTTGCTCATTATTGGTGTACAGAAATGCTACTGATTTTTGCGCATTGATCTTATAACCTGAGACTTTACTAAACTCATTTATGAGTTCTAGAAGCTTTGTTGTAGACCTCTCAGGGTTTTCTATGTATAGGATCATGTCATCTGCAAACAATGGAATTTTGACTTCTTCCTTTCCAATTCGAATGCCTTTTATATCTGGTTCTTGCCTCAGTGCTCGAGCAAGTACTTCTAAGACAATGTTCAATAGAAGGGGAGACAGTGGGCATCCTTGTCTTGTTCCTGACTTTAGGGGGAAGGATTTTAGGATTTCTCCATTGTAAACAATGTTGGCTGTGGGTTTTTCATATATACTCTTTATCATGTTTAAAAAATTTCCTTGTATTCTGATCTTTTGGAGTGTTTTTATCAAGAAAGGGTGCTGTATTTTGTCAAATGCTTTTTCTGCATCTATAGATATAGTCATGTGATTTTTTTCCTTCAATCTGTTTATATGGTGTATTACATTGATTGATTTTCTTATGTTGAACCATCCTTGCATACCTGGGATGAATCCCACTTGGTCGTGGTGTATAATTCGTTTAATGTGTTGTTGAATACGATTAGCAAGTATTTTGTTAAGTATTTTTGCGTCTAGGTTCTTTAGAGAAATTGGTCTATAATTTTCCTTTCTTGTGGTGTCTTTATTTGGTTTTGGTACTAGGGTAATGTTGGCATCATAGAAGGAGTTAGGCAATGTTCCTTCTGTTTCGATTTTTTGGAATAGTTTCAGCAGGATTGGTGTTAGTTCTTTCCGGAATGTTTTGTAGAATTCACCTGTGAAGCCATCTGGCCCTGGCCTCTTCTTAGTTGGGAGGTTTTTAATGACTGATTCTATCTCTTTACTTGTGATTGGTTTGTTGAGATCTTCAATTTCTTCTGTCGTCAATATAGGCTGTTTATGTGTTTCTAGGAATTTGTCCATTTCCTCTGAATTGTCGTTTTTGTTGGAGTATAGTTTTTCAAAGTATCCTCTTATGATAGTCTTTATTTCTGTGGGGTCAGTGGTGATATCTCCTTTTTCATTTCTTATTTTGTGTATTTGCATCTTCTATCTTTTTTTCTTTGTTAGTCTTGCTAAAGGTTTGTCAATTTTATTGTTCTTCTCAAAAAACCAGCTCTTGGTCTTGTTTATCTTTTCAAGTGCTTTCTTATTTTCTATTTCATTTAGTTTAGCTCTTATCTTTGTTATTTCCTTCCTTCTTCTTCCTGTGGGATTACTTTGTTGTTTTTTTTCTAATTCCTCCAAATGTGCAGTTTGTTCTTCAATTTTTGCTCTTTCTTTTTTGATGTATGAATTTATGGCTATGAATTTCCCTCTAAGTACTGCTTTTTCTGCATCCCATACATTTTGGTATGTTGTGTTACCATTATCATTCGTTTCAAGGTAGTGGTTCATTGCTTTTGAGATTTCCTCTTTGACCCACTGTTTTTCTAAGAGTGTGCTGTTTAATTTCCATATCTTGGTGTGAGATCTGGGCCTCTGGCCCTTGCAGATTTCCAGCTTCCCTCCACTGTGGTCAGAGATATTATTTTGTATGATTTCGATCTTTCTGAATTCATTAAGCCTTTCTTTGTGGCCTAGCATATGGTCTATCTTGGAGAATGATCCATGTGCACTTGAGAACAATGTATATCCTGCTGTGTTTGGGTGTAATGATCTGCATAGGTCTATTAGATCCAGCTCCTCTAATATACTGTTCAAATATTTTGTTTCTTTAATGATTCTCTTTTGAGATGTTCTGTCCAGAGTTGATTGTGGTGTATTAAAATCCCCCACTATAATTGTAGATGCATCTGTTCTTTCACTTAGTTTTTCCAGCATTTGCCTCACATATTTAGAGGCGCCCTTGTTAGGAGCATAAATATTTATGATTGTTCATTCTTCTTGACAGATTGTCCCTTTCACTAATATGTAGTATCCTTCTTTGTCTCTCACAATTGTTTCGCATTTAAAGTCTATTTTGTCTGATCTTAATATAGCTACTCCTGCCTTTTTTTGGTTATTGTTTGCTTGTAAGATTGTTTTCCAACCATTCACTTTCAGCCTCCATGAATCTCTGGGTCTAAGATGTGTCTCTTGTAGACAGCATATAGATGGGTCATATTTCCTTATCCGTTGTCCCAGTCTGAATCTTTTGATAGGTGAGTGTAATCCATTGACATTTAGTGTTATTACTTTCAAGGAATTATTTGTTAGCCATATTTTGATTGGACTTGTGTTTGTCATATTTTGTTTGTTTTTTCTTCTCTTTTTGTCTTTTTTGTTGCTGTTACACTCTCCTCCAACTCTGCCTGTCCTGTTTTTTCCTTCCTTCCTGCAGAACTCCCTTTAGAATTTCTTGAAGGGGAGATTTCTTGTTGGCATACTCTTTCAATTTCTGTTTATCTGTGAATATTTTGAACTCTCCATCATTTTTGAATGCTAATTTAGCTGGATAGAGTATTCTTGGTTGGAAATTTTTTTCTTTTAGTACCTTGACTATATCATACCACTGCCTTCTTGCCTCCATGGTTTCAGATGAGAAATCAGCACTTAATCTTATGGAGCTTCTCTTATATGTGATGGTTTTCTTTTCTCTTGCTGCTTTTAGAATTTTCTCTTTGTCTTGAATGTTGGATAATTTGACAAGTATATGTCTTGGGGTGGGCCTATTGGGGTTTATGATTTTTGGGGTACATTGTGCTTCTTGGATATGTACATCTGTCTCTTTCAGTAGATTTGGGAAGTTTTCAGCCATTATTCCCTGCAACACTCCTTCTGATCCCTTTCCCTTCTCTGCTCTTTCTGGGATGCCTGTAATACGTATGTTTGTGCGTTTGCATTGTCATTCAGGTCCCTAAGTCCTAGCTGGATTTTTTCTATCTTTTTATTGATCATCTGTTTGATTTCTGATGTACTGTCTTCCACATCGCTAATTCTATGCTCTGCCTTTTCTAATCTGCTGCTATTTGCTGGGAGTGTATTTTTGATTTCTTGAACTGTGGTGTTCATTCTTATCATATCTGTTATCTTTTTGCGTATGTCTGCAATTTCCCCTCCAAGTGTTGTCTTCATATTGTTAACCTCTTCCTTTACTTCGTTAAATTTGTCTGTGATATATGTTCTGAGATCTTTAATTACTTGTGCGAAGTTCTCCTCCCCTTCCTGGTTTTTAGTTTGTTGATTGGATTCAGCCATGTTTTCCTGATTACTGGTTTGGTTTGTAGCTTTTTGTTGCTGTCTGGTCATCATTTTTTCTTGACGGGTTTAATCAGTTCCTTAGTTTCTTTGTCTAGTCTTGGGGATTAATTAGCTGTTGTTTTTGCATAAGTATTATATCTTCTCTTTGTCACTTTGTTCTTATTCTAATTTCTTATTGCTGGCTGAGTTCACTTTGAAGCAAAGTATTACGGCCAGGGAATGGCAATTGTGTAAGAAAGGAAAATGTGTAAAGTAGTATTGGTAATAACTGTTAACAGAGCAAAAATATGAGATCTGGGAGGAGGGATATTAGATTCATGTAAGTTGTGTAGAGTTATAGCAGTAAGTAGAGTACCTATAATGAGGTAGTCGACTGAATATGTGAGGAATATGGTATGAATTAAAAAGCTAGTGTTTTCGTGAGAGAGGCAAAGAGAAAAGAAAGACAATAGTTTCAAGAGTTTATAAAAGACAGAAAACAAAACAAAGGTATTAAAATTAAAAGTTAGACAATTTGGGGATCAAAGAAAGGGAGGTGGAATATAGGAGAGACAGTATATGATGGAGGATATCAAGATGTGGGGGAAAGGGGATAGTGTTGGTAGCCAAAATCAATTCACAGAGAAATGAGGCAACGGAAGATGAGGAAACCCAGCAAATGTGAGGTGTTCCCTGCAGCACCTGTTGTATAATTAAGATAAAATAAAATAAGAAGAAAATGAGGGACAAGAGGAAAAAAAAAGAGAAGAAAGAAAGAAAAAAAGGGGGATTGGGTAAAGGGAGGGGAACAAGTAAGGAAAAGAAAAGATGATATAGAACAACAACAACAGCAACAACAAAAAAACTCTAAATAAATGAAAAAAAAAGACCTTGGTGGATACAATGGGAGAAAAGACTAGGAGATAATGCAATATTAGCAACCAGGACAATAAAAAATAAAAAATTAAATAAAAATAAAAAACCGAAACAAAACAAAACAAAAAGAAAAAAATACAAACGTTGAGGGCTAGGACAATCAAGGACCTCAGATGGACCTCAGGGCATGGTGGATTGAGGGATGGAAAGTCTGTGATATTGCAGACTCAAGAGGTGTGAGTCTCTGTGGTGTGTGCTACCAGGGTTTAGGGGACAGAGTCCTGGCAACCTCAAATCTGGTTAACAGAGAGCCTGGGAGCACTGCAGTGGAACACAGCCTTCAGGGATCCCCGCAGCAGGGTGCCAGCCCTATGGCCCCAGCACTGCAGAGCCTCCAGGAATCGCCACCGCGGTGTTGGTGCCGCGGTGCCGCCTGCCCCAAGGGGGAGCGTCCTACGTGCTGCCCCTAACTCCGTTTAAGAGAGCCTCAATTTTATCTTTTACACGAATCTTCTCTGTTACTTTCCCACCAAATCGATATCCAGACACCTCCTGCCCTGCAAAATCCTGAAACAGCCTGGTCCCGAAGAATTTCCAACGCTGCCCAGCTGCTTCTTTGCAGGAGAGACTATAAGGTGCACTCACTCAGCCACCATCTTGCCCCGCCTCCTCAAGACTAGATTCTTGTTCCATATGGATTCCACTCCATAAGTTACAGAGATATGTTAGCCTTTTAAGAGAAAGACCTACAGGCAACTTCCTGGCTTCCAGTCCTCTACTATCCAAGCTGACGATGATCATGACAGAATTTTAGATCCCCTATTACAAATACTTAATAATAAATCTAGAATTTGGAGAGGGAGGTTCATCTGGTTAGTATTTGAAAAGAGCAGAGAGCTAGAAGGGAGAGATTTTGAAACTCAGGGTCTCTTATTGAACTGTTGTGTGCCCACCAGACCTTCAGCTGGTCCACTCAATTCAAGTACTGTAAGGCCATTCCATCCTCATTGCCAGATTTGGGGGGCAGGCGGGGAGGGAATTAAAAAGAAAATCTCCTGGTAACCTAGGAAATCCTGTCCACAAATTTGGAAAAGAAAGAAAACAGTTTTATTATTGAATAAACATTAAACCAGGAGGTCACAGGCTAGCCTTCAATGATGTTGCAAAGACAGAAGGAAA
Organism: Dasypus novemcinctus; assembly: GCF_030445035.2. Taxonomy (NCBI): domain Eukaryota; kingdom Metazoa; phylum Chordata; class Mammalia; order Cingulata; family Dasypodidae; genus Dasypus; species Dasypus novemcinctus. Next base: position 55,840,656 of record NC_080704.1, on the reverse strand, counting down.
TCTCTCTCTTTTATATAGCCAAGCAGGTAAAATCCATTACATAACATGTTTTCAAGATAAATAATAACTTATCCTCCTGTTAGAGGACTTCACAGCGCTGTTTGCTATACATTCTTTCATAGTTTATTCTAAATTCACTTGGTAATTACTGTGGCCATTTGTGCTAGTTAATTGCCTTTATTTAAAAAAAATACTTGTATCTCTGTGACAAACTATTAATTACAGCTTGGATCAAGGCCACTTTCCAGGGTGAAAGGGAGATAGGGATGAAGTCTTCTTTCTTGCTTACATTTCAGAGATTTGTTTCCTAGGCCCTTAAAGCATTCCTGGGTTGTAATGCTGGCAAGAAGCTTATCTAGCTTTTAAAATGGTTTACATACACATCAAAGGAACAGAGAAAGTACTGAAAAATACAAGTTTTCTCAAGGAAATGCTCTAAGAAAGGGGAAGGGAGAAAAGGCCTCTTTTCCTGTTTAGTAACGGAAAATTCAGTATCTGCTTGTTACCCTTATATACTATTGGTTCCTTGAACCTTAATTCCCACAGGGGTGATGCAGTTTGCCCTAGATGGATGCCCTCATGTGCATTTGAGTTGCATTACAAGAATGAATACAGCCTGGGGAACCTGTTGCTTGATAGCCACCTATAAGCAAGCCTCGAATTAGCTCTCTGCAAACCTGAGAAATACCCTGGTAAAGAGCAATCAGGGCCTTGCTTTCTCATTATACCCAGTGAGAGCTGCAGGAACACAAGAGATCCATGGAAGAGTGTCTTCCAACACTTCGCTGGTAGTGAAATAGAAAATAAGGCATAGGCAAGGTCCAACACAGCATCCCAAGTGGCATCAGTTTGTGCAGTGGATCAGTTACAGTCACAATGTCTGGACAGCCAGGGTTATGGGAGCAACAATGAAATTCAGTTGGCAGTAGTCCACTGTAAGCCTCCAGCTCACCTCGGCCTTCTTCACTGGCGGTACAGGGCTGTTGTATTGAGATATGGTACCTCTCGCTATACCTGCTGCCTTTTAGTCTTTAATCAAAGCTGTGATTTGTCTTTGTCCTCCTAGGATTCTGTATTGTTTCTTTTTTTTTTTTTTAACATTTTGTGGGTGTTTTTTTTTTTTTTTTAAGATTTATTTTTTATTTCTCTCCTCTTCACCCCCCTCCCCTCAAGTGTCTGCTCTCTGTGTCCATTTGCTCTGTGTTCTTCTGTGACCACTTCTATCCTTATCAGCGGCACCAGGAATCTGTGTTTCTTTTTGTTGCGTCATCTTGTGCGTCAGCTCTCCAAATGTGCAGCGCCATTCTTGGGCAGGCTGCACTTTCTTTCCCGCTGGGTGGCTCTCCTTACGGAGCACACTCCTTGCATGTGGGGCTCCCCTACACGGGGGAAACCCCTGCGTGGCAGGGCACTCCTTGCGCACATCAGCACTGCTCATGGGCCAGCTCCACACGGGTCAAGGAGGCCCGGGGTTTGAACCACAGACCTCCCATGTGGTAGGCGGACGCCCTATCTGTTGGGCCAAGTCCACTTCCCTGTATTGTTTCTTTTTTTTTTAAAAAGATTTATTTATTTAATTCCCCCCCCCCCCGGTTGTCTGTTCTCTGTGTCTATTTGCTGCGTCTTGTTTCTTTGTCCGCTTCTGTTGTCGTCAGCGGCATGGGAAGTATGGGCGGCGCCATTCCTGGGCAGGCTGCACTTTCTTTCGCGCTGGGCGGCTCTCCTTACGGGTGCACTCCTTGCGCGTGGGGCTCCCCTACGCGGGGGACACCCCTGCGTGGCGCGGCACTCCTTGAGCGCATCAGCACTGCGCCTGGGCCAGCTCCACACGGGTCAAGGAGGGCCGGGGTTTGAACCGCGGACCTCCCATGTGGTAGATGGACGCCCTAACCACTGGGCCAAGTCCGTTTCCCCCTGTATTGTTTCTTTTGGACCACCTGGGAGGGGATAGGGAGATGGGTTGGGAAGTGGTATACATGTCCCACATATGGCAGTCCCTGAATGGCTGAATCACCTTTGGACTTTATGAGCATTCACAGAACAAGCATGTACAACATCAGCACCAACTATATATTCATCTTTGGAAACCACAGTAATAGTACATTGACACAGTCCAAAGGGCCCGGCCCACAGAGTCACTTTAGCTTCCTTTCTCCCCACTAATCCCTGCCTAAATTCCATCAGTTGAATTTGGGGGCTCCTTTCCCTGCTTGGGATCAGGTAGGATGGTCACTTGGGTGCCTATATCCAACAGAACCATAAAAAGTCTGAGTCCTTCCCTTCCCTGAAATTCTCCAACATACTCGAAAGGGTGTGTATGGCCTTTGGTCCCTCTTGGGAACAGGGAGACTGCTATTCTACCCATAACCATCATTCTCCTGAAAGCAGCTGATTTCAGGGTAGAAGAGGAGAGAGGAATCAAGCCTGGAGTAAGAGGGCAGCTCCATGCTAGTAAGGAAGTGTTTACATTTACCGTTGACTTTGAGCAATGTGTCAGCTGCTCAGGACTCAACCAAATGAGCCTCTAAAGTTTTCATGATACCTAGAGCTCTGTATCCGTTGGCACGGTCATCATTACTGACACCATCTAGTTCAACTTTGGAGATGCCTTGATTCAACAGCTATAGCCACTATTGCTTTCTGGTTGTGGCTGTGGGATTTATGACCATTGACTAACTCAGTCTTTACTAGCCCAGTAGCGATTTTTATTTTTAACATGGCCACCTTGATCTGGGCATTGGCTGCCTATTGTCACAATAACAATGTTTTTGCTCATATTTAACCTAAAGCTAGGAGATTTTTCCAGAGCAATGAAAGTATCTAGAATTCTTTGGGTCAGTTTCTCTCATTTTTCAGGGGGTCATCAGCGTTATAGATCTAATATGGGGCAGTGAGAGCCTGAAAACTAGTCAGTGCCTCATCTATGGTCTCCCACAAGAGTTTGTCCCATTTCAAGGAAACGTCACAAAGAGAATCAAAGCTGTTGTATAGCAGCCAGGACCCACCACAAAAATATTTGAAACCTTGGACTGTTGTCTCCAAATGAATCTAAGGCTGGCATGGTAGAAGGGGCTGAGCCTTAAGACATTCTAGGTGTTGCCATTCTTCCTTAACAGGCTTTATTTGCCTTACCCATCCATCTCCTAAACCAGCTTGCCAAAGTTCTTACTATTTGCCCAGTTTCTGCACATCAAGGTGATGATTTCGCTCCAAGATTAGGTTATAAAAGAATGATGTCCAGCCTGCTGACACATACTCTCTTTGACTCTTCTCACTTGCTTGCTCTGATTAAGCAAGCTCCCATGTTTTAAGTGCCCTATGGAGAGGTCCATGTGGCAAGGAACTGAGGGCACTCTTGGGCCAACAGATGCAAGAAATCGAATCCTGACAACAACCATGTGAATGAACTTGGAAGCAGATTCTCCCTTAATTGAGCCTTGAGATGCAGTCTCAGCCAACATCTTTTTTTAAAAAAAAGGTACTTAGATTACATAAAAAAATGTAGGGACTCCCATATGCCCCACTCCCTACCCCTTGCACATTTTCCCACATTAACAACATCCTTCATTAGTGTGGTACATTTGTTACAATTGATGAACACATTTGGAACATTGCCACTAAGTGTGGATTATAGTTTATATTGTAGTTTACACTCTCTCCCACACAATTTTGTAAGTTATGACAACATTTATAATGGCCTGTATCTGTCATTGCAGTGTCATTCAAGACAATTCCGAAGTCCCGAAAATGCGCCCATATTACACCTGTTTTTCCCCTTTCCTTCCCCTGAGAACCTTCAGTGGCCACTGCCTCCACCTCTTGTTTGGAGCCTTCTAAGACCCTGAACCAGAGCAACCACCTAAACCTATACCTGGGTTTCTTATCTACAGAAATGATTAGATAACAAATGTTGCTATTTTAAGATACTAAATTTGGGAAGCAGACTTGGCCCTGTGGATAGGGTGTCCATCTACCACATGGGAGGTCCGGGGTTCAAACCCCGTGCCTCCTTGACCCGTGTGGAGCTGGCCCACGCACAGTGCTGATGCGTGCAAGGAGTGCCGTGCCACACAGGGGTGTCCCCCGCGTAGGGGAGCCCCACGCGCAAGGAATGCGCCCCATAAGGAGAGCCGCCCAACGTGAAAGAAAGTTTAGCCTGCCCAAGAATGGCACTGCACACAGGGAGAACTGACGCATAAGATGATGCAACAAAAAGAAATACAGATTCCCATGCCTCTGACAACAACAGAAGCGGACAAAGAAGAACACACAGCAAATAGACACAGAGAGCAGAAAATGGGGGGGTTGGGGGGGAAGGGGAGAGAAATAAATAAATAAATCTTAAAAAAAAGATACTAATTTTTTTTTAAAGATTTATTTTTTATTTTTCTCTCTCCCCTTACTCCACCCCCCCCCAGTTGTCTGCTCTCTGTGTCCGTTCGCTCCATGTTCTTCTGTGACTGCTTCTGTCCTTATCAGTGGGACCAGGAATCTGTGTTTCTTTTTGTTGCGTCATCTTGTGCATCAGCTCTCCATGTGTGCGGCGCCATTCTTGGGCAGGCTGCACTTTCTTTCACGCTGGGTGGCTCTCCTTACGGGGCGTACTCCTTGCACGTGGGGCTCCCCTATGCGGGGAACGCCCCTGTGTGGCACGGCACTCCTTGCACACATCAGCACTGCACGTGGGCCAGCTCCACACGGGTCAAGGAGGCCCGGGGTTTGAACCGCGGACCTCCCCATGTGGTAGGCGGACACCCTACCCATTGCGCCAAGTCCACTTCCCAAGATACTTAATTTTGGGGATAATTTGTTACACAGCAACAGATAACTTGTACAGTTAAATTTTTGTTATTATTCAGTTCAAAGTATTTTCCGATCTCCCATTGTGATTTCTTCTTTTTCCCATGAGTTATTTAGAAACTTCTTTTTAAATTTCCAAGTAAGTATTTGGGCGTTTGCCAGTCTTGTTGATATCTAATTTAATTTCTTTATGGTCATAGAAAATACTCTGTTATTTTATTCTTTTTAAATTTATTGAGATTTGTTATATGGCCCAGCATATGATCTATCTTGGAGAATGTACCATGTGCATTTGAAAGAAAATATATTCTGCATTTGTTGGCTGTAGTGTTCTATAAATATAAATTAGATCAATGTGGTTGGTATTGTTGCTCAGATCTTTGACCTCTTTACTGATTTTTTTAACTTACTTATTGCTGAGAGAGATGTTGAAACCTGCAGTTATGATAGTGGAATCTGCTATTTTGTCACATTTTTCTTCATGTCTTCTGAAGTTCTGTTATTAGGCACAGACACATTTATGATTGATATATCTTCCTGATGAATTGACTCTTTTGTCCTTGTGAAATCTCCCTCTTCATCTCTGCCTTGAAGTCTGCTTTGTTTGATATTAATATAGCTACTCCAGCCTTCTGTGCTGGCTGTTTTATGGTATATATTTTCCACTCATTTATTTTCAACCTATCTGTGTGTTTATATTTAAAATAATCTCTTGTAGACTGCATGTATTTGGATCATCACTTTTTTGATCAATTCTAATGTTTTCTGCATTTTAGTTGGCGGTTTTAGTCCTTTATATAATTATATAATTATTGAAATGGTTATATTTAGGTCTACAATTTATTATTTGTTTTCTATTTGTCCCTTCTGTTTTTTGTTCTTTTCCTCATTGCCTGCCTTCTTTAGGAATAATTTGAAAATACTTCAGAATCCTATTTTAATTTGTCTATAAGTTTTTTTTATTTTTAAATAAAATTTTATTTTTTAATGTTTTTAACAAATCAGTTTTATTGGTACATATTAATAAAGCATACAATTCATCCAAAGTGTACAATCAATGGTATTTTATATAATCACATAGTTGTACATTCATCAATTATTATTAGAGCATTTTCATATTTTCAATAATAATAATAAACAAGAAACAAACAAATGAGAAAATTCTTCACCTCTCAATCTCTCTGTTTCCCTGCTGTATATAGCTTGTCTATAAGTTTTTTAGCTATGTCCATTTGAATTATTTTTTAAGTGATTGCTCTAGAGAGTTCAATATGAATCTGTATTAGTTTCCTAGGGCTGCTGTAACAAGTTACTGCAAACTGTATGGCTTAAAACAACAGAACTTTATTTTCTCACAGTTCTGGAGACCAGAAGTTTGAAATCGAGGTGTCATCAGAGTTGGTTCTTTCTGGAGGCTCTGAGGGACAATTCATTCTATGCCTTTCTCCTAGTTATTAGTGGTGGCCAGCAATCCTTGGCATTCCTTCGCTTGTAGACACATCACTCCAATCTCTGCCTCCATCTTCACATCATCTACTCCCCTGTGTCTCTGTGTCTCCTCTTCTCTTATAAGGACTTATCATTGGATCAAGGCACACCCTAATCCAAGATGAGCTCATCTACAGAGCTTAACTTAATTACATCCGTAAAATCCATTTTTTTCCAAGTAAGGTCATATTCACAGGTACCAGGGTTTAGGACTTGGGCATATATTTGGGGGTGGTCACCATTCAACCCACTAAAAATCCTTACAGACCATTTTCACAGTGTACATGAAATTAATGTTTCACCACTTCATAAAAATATATATACATCGTAAATCTTATAATGTAGTTATAAGTTTTGTTTAAACACTCACAGGTATTTAAAAGTAATTAAAAGAGAAAATTGTCTTTTATGTTGACCCATATATTTATAAGTTCCAATTCTTTTCATTCTTTTTTGAAGATTTGGTATCAATAACCCTTTAGGCTGAAAAACTTTCTTTAGTACTTCCTGTAGTGCAGGTCTGTGGCAACAAATACTTTGAATTTTCTTATATCTTAAAATATCATCATTTCAACTTTATTCTTAAAAAAATAAATCCTGGGCTTACATTTTAAGTTCTTCAGCATTTTAAAGGTATTAGTCAATCATATTTTGGCCTCCATTTCTTCTGTTGATCAGTAAGTGGTCATTTGAATTCCTGTAGGTAGGTGTCATTTTTTTTCCTAACTACTCTCAAAATCTCCTCCTCCTCCTCCTCCTCCTCCTCCTTTTCCTCCTCTTCAGTTTTGAACAGTTTGACTGTGGTGTTCTTAGCTGTGGTTTTCTGTGGATTTATCCTACTTAAGGTTTGCCAAACTTCTTGAATCTATAATTTGTCTTTCCAAAATTTGGAATGTTTTCACCCATTATTTTTTTTTTTCTTTTTTCTTTTTTTATTGACTTTGTAATAATATTACATTAAAAATATATATGTGAGGTCCCATTCAACCCCACACCCCCACCCCCCCTCTCCCCCCCCCAACAACACTCGTTCCCATCATCATGACACATCCATTGGATTTGGTAAGTACATCTTTGGGCACCTCTGCACCTCATAGACAATGGTCCACATCATGGCCCATACTCTCCTCCATTCCATCCAGTGGGCCCTGTGAGGATTTACAATGTCCGGTGATTACCTCCGAAGCACCATCCAGGGCAGCTCCATGTCCCAAAGACGCCTCCACCTCTCATCTCTTCCTGCCTTTCCCCATACCCTTTGTCCATTATGTCCACTTTTCCCAATCCAATGCCACCTCTTCTATGTGGACATTGGATTGGTTGTGTCCATTGCACCTCTATGTCAAGAGGAGGCTCAGATTCCACATGGATGCTGGATGCAATCCTCCCATTTTCAGTTGTAATCACTCTAGGCTCCATGGTGTGGTGGTTGTCCTTCTTCAACTCCATCTTAGCTGAATGTGGTAAGTCCAATAAATCAGATTGTAGGTGCTGGAGTCTGTTGAGGCTCAGGACCTGGCTATCACATTGTCAGTCCAGAGATTCAAATCCCCTAAATATATCTTAAACCCCAACGTTAACTGCACCTCCAGCACATTAGCATGAAAGTCTTATGAAGGGAGATCCCATCTGAGTCCAGATTCATCACACATAAACACCATTTCCAAAGAGGGGCCATCTGCCCTGGTAGTTAACCCCATCGGCCATGACCGTAACTCCCTTGGGTCTCTTTAGCCCTCAAAGGAACCAATATCTGGGGGTTGTATCTGCTTTATCTGTCTCTCAGACTCTGCTCAGTTGTGCATGAGGGCAATCCTTCTGCCAGCCTCCAGACTCTTTTTTAGAAACTTGTAGCCATATAAACTCATTTCTCCTTTCCATTTCCCCCTTACTTTAGGTCAAACAGCATTTTAAAGTCATGTTATTTTATGTAGACATGGATATTCTGCTGATCCGCATTGAACCTTCCGTATAAGGTCATTTTCCAGTTGCATCATCAGTTGGTAGTTGATAGTGGTCCCTCGTTGCCAGGGAGGCTCATCCCCGGGTGTCATGTCCCACGCTGGGGGGAAGGCATTGCATTTACATGCTGAGTTTGGCTTCGAGACTGGCCACATTTGAGTAACATGAAGGCTGACAGGAGGAAATTCCCAGGCACAATGTTGCTCTAGGCCTTGTTCTTATTTTAGGTTTATCAGCTCACTAGCATAGTCATTAGCATCAGGGGCTCACTGTTGAACCCTCACTCCCTCCCGGTCCCCGCCGCTGTACCTGGGAGACTGTCGCTGCTCCCCTAGGGACCACGACAGAGCACCACTGGCCAGGAACCCAGTACCCCCCCTGCTGTGGTTTTTAATTGTTGCCACTATGAGTATATCCAAACATTACCATGCACCCTGGACATATGTTCTGTACAGCTCCCTGTCAGCCATATATCACCTGTCATTGGTATCCCATACCAGTATCCCTCCATTGCCATTGTTGAAACACTCTGTGATCCAGAACTCCCCCAAATTTGAAGCCCAATATAATGTCATGGTCCCTTACTAGGGAATGGCATATAGCGATGGGTTTAAAGGATAGATAAAGAACTTGGATAAAGTTAGATAAAGAACTTAGATAAAGAATGTTGACTTGAAAAAATTCCACATCCTATCTTTTTCTTTTTTTTTTTTTTTTCCCCCCCTAATTATTCAGCTTTTCTTCACAGGAGTCCTAGACCACAGCAATGCATATATATAATATACAGCACTCCCACACATCCACCAGAAAGCCTTTTCCCTTCCACAGTGATACTCTTACACCCTATTCATATCATATTTACTTAAAGTGATGTACAGAGTCTGAGACATTAGCTTTCTAACAAGGTGACATCCGTGCTTACATTATGGTGTATACTTTAGGATACACAGTTCTTTATATTTTTAGTTATCCTATGTTTTACATTATCAGTCTGTCATCTCCTATATGTTATGGTGTAATATTACATGTTTTATATCCATCCTTGTGTACTCTCAAGAAACTCCTCTCTTACCCCCCATTTACTTTGTTTCCACACATTTAACGTCCATTTTCCCTTCCACCTTGGTGCCCACAGTGACAGCCAACCTCCGTTTCCTGAGGAGCCACTTCCAGAGATAGATGGAATAGTGTTCAGGGCCTAACTTGCTCAACTGCCCCAATGCCCTGGGAGCCACCCTTTCTCTCGAGGGATACAGTTCCCTCTATTTGATGGCATTAGTCCTCCCCAGGATGTGGGTCCACCCCCACTCTCACTACTTGGGTTTCTACCCCATGGTGTCACCCACTCTGGCAGAATGAGCATTTAGACATTCCCCAGGAGCCCGTCCTGCATCAGACCCTCCCCTCCGAGCATTCTAAACAGGTAACCCTCTTTATTATATTTTGATATGATTTTCTCGGCATTTTACTCTCCACCAACACCTGACCCTCTCCTGTGTTCGCATGCTACCCCTCCCTCCCCCCACTTTTGGGCAATGTTACTAATCCGTCCCTCCCCAGCCACCCTCAAACCCGCAAAGATCCAACAAAAGGCAACCCCTTGCCCCCCTTTTATCTCTTCTTTGTGTTCATACTTACCACCATCTCGTCTTAAATTCTACCCCTGCAGACATCGGCTCATATCCTTCTTCCACCCTCCGATTTCCTGTAAGCCTATCGTTCAGTCTCTTGCTATCTAGGGCAGCTTGCTTATTTCATATCATTGAGGTCATGTAGTATTTGTCCTTCAATGCCCAGGTTGCTTCACTCAACATAAGGTTCTCAAGATTCATCCATGTTATCACATGTGTTTGTAGTGTGTTTGTTCTTACAGCCGAGTAGTATTCCATTGTGTGTATATACCACATTTTATTGATCCACTCATCTGTTGATGGGCATTTGGGTTGATTCCAACTTTTGGCAATAGTGAACAATGCTGCTATGAACATTGGTGTACATATATCGGTTTGTGTCCTTGTTTTCAGTTCTGCTGGGTATATACCCAGCAGTGGTATTGCTGGGTCATATGGCAAATCTATGGCTAGTTTTTTGAGAAACCGCCATACTGTCCTCCAGAATGGTTGGATCCTTCTGCATTCCCACCAGCAGTGAATGAGTGTTCCCCTTCCTTCACATCCTCTCCAGCACTTGTATTCTTCTGTTTTTTTCATAGCTGCCAATCTTATGGGTGTAAGATGGTATCTCATTGTAGTTTTGATTTGCATTTCCCTGATAGCTAGAGATTTGGAACATTTTTTCCATGTGCTTTTTTGCCATTTGTATTTCTTCTTCGGAGAAGTGTCTGTTTAAGTCTTTTTCCCATTTTTTAAATGGGTTGTTTATCTTTTTATTTTCAAGATATAGAAGTTCTTTATATATGCAAGTTATAAGTTTCTTATCAGATATATGATTGCCAAATATTTTCTCCCACTGTGTGGGCTCCCTTTTTACTTTCTTGACAAACTCCTTTGCGGTGCAGAAGTCTTTAATTTTGAGGAAGTCCCATTTATCTATTAGTTCTTTTGCTGCTCGTGCTTTTGGTGAGATATTCATAAATCCATTTCCTATTACAAGGTCCTGTAGATGTTTCCCTACACTGCTTTCTAAGGTTTTTATGGTCTTGGCTCTTATATTTAGGTCTTTGATCCATCTTGAGTTGATCTTTGTATAAGGTGTGAGATGGTAATCCTCTTTCATTCTTCTACATATGGCTATCCAGTTCTCCAGACACCATTTGTTGAATAGGCCACTCTCTCCCAGTTGAGAGGGTTTGGTGGCTTTATCGAATATTATGTGGCTGTATATGTGAGGTTCTATATCAGAGCTTTCAATTCGATTCCATTGGTCTATGTGTCTCTCCTTATGCCAATACCATGCTGTTTTCACCACCGTAGCTTTCTAGTATGTTTTGAAGTCAGGTGGTGTGATTCCTCCAATTTCGTTTTTCTTTTTCAGTATGTCTTTGGCTATTCGGGGTCTCTTTCCTTTCCAAATAAATTTCATAGTTAGTTTTTCTAGTTCCTTAAAGAAGGCTGTGTTGATTTTTATTGGGATTGCATTGAATGTGTAGATCAGTTTTGGTAGGATAGACATCTTAATAATGTTCAGTCTTCCTATCCATGAACAAGGAATAGTCTTCCATTTATTCAGGTCTTCTTTGATTTCCTTGAACAATCTTGTATAGTTCTCGGTGTATAAGTTCTTTACCTCTTTAGTTAAATTTATTCCTAAGTATTTGATTTTTTTATTTACTATTGTGAATGGTATTTGTTTCTTGATTTCCTCCTGATCTTGCTCCTTATTTGTGTACAGAAATGCTACTGATTTTTGCGCATTGATCTTATAACCTGCGACTTTACTAAACTCATTTATGAGTTCTAGAATCTTCGTTGTAGACCTCTCAGGGTTTTCTATGTATAGGATCATGTCATCTGCAAATAATGAAATTTTGACTTCTTCCTTTCCAATTTGAATGCCTTTTATTTCAGGTTCTTGCCTCAGTGCTCGAGCAAGTACTTCTAAGACAATGTTAAATAGGAGCGGAGACAGTGGGCATCCTTGTCTTGTTCCTGAGTTTAGAGGGAAGGAGTCTAGGATTTCTCCATTGTAAACAATATTGGCTTTAGGTTTTTCATATATACTCTTTATCATGTTCAAAAAATTTCCTTGTATTCCAATCTTTTGGAGTGTTTTTATCAAGAAAGGGTGCTGTATTTTGTCAAATGCTTTCTCTGCATCAATAGATATAATCATGTGATTTTTTTCCTTCAATCTGTTTATATGGTGTATTACGTTGATTGATTTTCTTATGTTGAACCATCCTTGCATACCTGGGATGAATCCCACTTGGTCGTGGTGTATAATACGTTTAATGTGTTGTTGAATACGATTAGCAAGTATTTTGTTAAGTATTTTTGCGTCTAGGTTCATTAGAGAAATTGGTCTGTAATTTTCCTTTCTTGTGATGTCTTTGTTTGGCTTTGGTACTAGGGTAATGTTGGCATCATAGAAGGAGTTGGGTAATGTTCTTTCTGTTTCGATATTTTGGAATAGCTTCAGCAGGATTGGTGTCAGTTCTTTCCGGAATGTTTTGTAGAATTCACCTGTGAAGCCATCTGGCACTGGGCTCTTCTTAGTTGGGAGATTTTTAATAACTGATTCTATCTCTCTGCTTGTGATTGGTTTGTTAAGATCATCAATTTCTTCTTTCGTCAATATGGGCTGCTTATGTGTTTCTAGGAATTTGTCCATTTCCTCTAGATTGTCATTTTTGTTGGAATATAGTTTTTCAAAATATCCTCTTATGATAGTCTTTATTTCTGTGGGGTCAGTGGTGATATCGCCTTTCTCATTTCTTATTTTGTGTATTTGCATCTTCTCTCTTTTTTTCTTTGTTAGTGTTGCTAAAGGTTTGTCAATTTTGTTAATCTTCTCAAAAAACCAGCTCTTGTTCTTGTTTATCTGTTCAAGTGCTTTCTTATTTTCTATTTCATTTAGTTCTGCTCTTATCTTTGTTATTTCCTTCCTTCTTCTTCCTGTTGCATTACTTTGTTGTTGTTTTTCTAATTCCTTCAAATGTGCAGTTAGTTCTTCAATTTTTGCTCTTTCTTCTTTTTTGATATATGAATTTATGGCTATAAACTTCCCTCTCAGTACTGCTTTTGCTGCATCCCATAAATTTTGGTATGTTGTGTTATCATTATCATTTGTTTCAAGGTAGTCATTGATTTCTTTTGAGAGTTCCTCTTTGACCCACTGTTTTTCTAAGAGTGTGCTGTTTAATTTCCAAATTGTGGTGTGAAATCTGGGCTTCTGTCCCTTGCAAATCTCCAGCTTCCCTCCACTGTGGTCAGAGATAATGTTTTGTATGATTTCAATCTTTCTGAATTCGTTCAGCCTTTCTTTGTGGCCTAGCATATGATCTATCTTGGAGAATGATCCATGTGCACTTGAGAAAAATGTATATCCTGCTGTGTTTGGGTGTAGCGATCTATATATATCTATTAGATCCAGCTCCTCTAATATACTATTCAGATGTTTTGTTTCTTTGGTGATTCTCTTTTGGGATGTTCTGTCCAGAGTTGATAGTGGTGTATTAAAATCCCCCACTATAATTGTAGATGTATCTATTCTTTCACTTAGTTTTTCCAGCGTTTGCCTGACGTATTTAGAGGCACCCTTGTTAGGGGCATAGATATTTATGATTGTTCGATCTTCTTGACAGATTTTCCCTTTGACTAAAATGTAGTATCCTTCTTTGTCTCTCACAATTGTTTCACATTTAAAGTCTATTTTGTCTGATATTAATATAGCTACTCCTGCCTTTTTTTGGTTATTGTTAGCTTGTATGATTGTTTTCCAGCCATTCACTTTCAATCTCCATGCGTCTCTGGGTCTAAGATGTGTCTCTTGTAGACAGCATATGGATGGGTCATATTTCCTTATCCAGTGTCCCAGTCTGAATATTTTGATAGGTGAGTTTAATCCGTTGACATTCAGTGTTATTACTATCAAGGAATTATTTGTGTTAGCCATATTTTGATTGGATTTGTGTTTGTCATATTTTGTTTGTATATTTTTTTTTGTCTTTTTTTTTGTTGTTGTTGGTCTTATACTCTCCTCCAACTCTGCCTTTCCTGTTTTTTCCTTTCTTCCTGCAGAACTCCCTTTAGAATTTCTTGAAGGGGAGGTTTCTTGTTGGTATACTCTTTCAGTTTCTGTTTGTCTGTGAATATTTTGAACTCTCCATCATGTTTGAATGCTAGTTTAGCTGGATAGAGTATTCTTGGTTGGAAATTTTTTTCCTTTAGTACCTTGACTATATCATACCACTGCCTTCTTGCCTCCATGGTTTCAGAAGAGAAATCAGCACTTAATCTAATTGAGCTTCCCTTGTATGTGATGGTTTTCTTTTCTCTTGCTGCTTTTAGGATTTTCTCTTTGTCTTGAGCATTGGATAATTTGACAAGTATATGTCTTGGGGTGGGCCTGTTGGGGTTTATGACTAGTGGAGTGCGCTGTGCTTCTTGGATATGTACATCTGTCTCTTTCAGTAGATTTGGGAAGTTTTCAGCCATTATTTCCTGCAACACTCCTTCTGACCCCTTTCCCTTCTCTTCACCTTCTGGAATGCCTATAATACGTATGTTTGAGCGTTTTGCATTGTCATTCAGGTCCCTAAGTCCTAACTGGATTTTTTCTATCTTCTTATTGACCCCTTCTACTATCTGTTTGATTTCTGATGTACTGTCTTCCACATCACTAATTCTCTGCTCTGTCTCTTCTAGTCTGCTGATATTTGCTGCAAGTGTATTTTTGATTTCTTGAACTGTGGTGTTCATTCCCATCATATCTGTTATGTATTTGCGTATGTCTGCAATTTCCCCTCCAAGTGATGTCTTCATGTTGTTAACCTCTTTCATTACTTCGTCAAATTTGTCGGTGATAAATGTTCTGAGATCTTTCATTGCTTGTGCCAAGTTTTGCTCCCCTTCGTGATTATTGGTTTGTTGATTGGATTCAGCCATGTTTTCCTGATTACTGGTTTGGTTTGTAGATTTTTGTTGCTTTCTGGTCATCTCTTTATTTTGACGGATTTAATCAGTTCCTTAGCTTCTTTGTCTGCTCTTGGAGGTTAATTAGCTGTTATTTTTGCATAGGTGTTATATCTTCTCTTTGTCACTTTTTTCTTCTTATTCTAGTTACTTGTTGTTGGTTAGGTTCACTTTAAAGGAAAGTATTAGTGTTGGGGAAAGGCAATTGTGTAAGCAAGGGAATAGTATAAAATAGTATTGGTGATATATGTTAACAAAGCAAGAATATGAGATCTGGGAGGATGGAGGTTAGATTCATGTAAATTGTGTAGAATTATAGCAGTAGGTAGAGTACCTATTATGAGGTAGATGATTGAATATAGGAGGAATATGGTATGAGCTAAAAAGCTATTGATTTCGTGAGAGAGGGAAAGAGAAAAGAAAGGTAATAGTTTCAAGAGTGGATAACAGAGAGAAAACAAAACATAGGTATTAGAAATTAAGACTTAGACCCTTTGTGGATCGAAGAAAGGGAGGTGGGAGGTGGAATTTAGGAGAGCCAGTAGATGGTGGCGGATATCAAGATGTAGGGGAAAGAGGATAGTGTAGGTAGCCTAAATCAGTTCACAGAGAAATGAGGCAGTGAAGGATGAGAAAACCCAGCGAATGTGAGGTGTTTCCTGCCGCACCTATTGTATAATTGAGTTAAAATAAACTAAGTAGAATATGAGGGACAAGAGGGAGAGAGACAACAGAATAAAAAGGGAAAAAAAAAGAAAAAAAAAAGGGGGGGGTGGAAGGGACGAGAGGAAGAAAGGAAAAGAGTGTGGCCAGGGGTGGGGAAGAGGTAGGGGAAAGAAAAAAAAAAAAAAAAAAAAAAAACAGATATACACGAACCAGAATTAGAACACCCACTACACAGCACCTACCACAAAAAAAAAAAACAACCCTTAAATAACTGAGTAAAAAAAGACTTTGGGGGATATGCTGTGAGAGAAGACTAGGGGATAATGCGGTGTTAGCAATCAGGAAATTGAAAAAAGTAAAGAATAAGTCAAAATGAAAATAAAAACAAAACAAAATGAAACGATAAAGGAAAAATGCCAACGTTGAAGGCTAGGGCATTTAAGGACCTCAGATGGACCTCAGTGCGTGATGGATTCAGGGATGGAAAGTCTGAGATGTTGAGGACTCAAGAGGTGTGAGTCTCTGTAGTGTGGGCCACCAGAATTTAGGGAATTCAGACCTGGCAGCCTCCAATCTCGTCAACAGGAAGCCTGGGAGCCCCGCAGTGTAACACAGCCCTCAGGGATCCCCACAGCTGGGTGCCAACCCTATGGGGGAAGTCAGATCCGCAAACTCTATATTGTGACTGAACCCTGCAATTCACTTTGCTGGGCTCATTAGTAGTTATCTTTCATTTGAGCTTTTGGACAGCTCCCGTCCTGTGATTCCAAACCACTGCCACTAGAGGGCGCCTCTACACCGCAGCCACTTTACTAGTACAGATCCGAAGCCCGGCCAGTGACGCGGAAAACAGATTCCAATACCAGAATTCTCAAACTTCGCAAAATATTCCCTAATCTGCTTCCAGACGTGTCCCCCCGCCTTGCCGCAGCCTAGATCAATTTTCCAATTACTTCTCTTTATTGCCTACAGCCTATTTGGGTTGGAGAACGGTTACCGGGCTTTTGGGGGCGGGGCTTCAGGCGGAAGCACTATTGTTTATATTCGTACTCAAAAGTTTCTCCCGCTTCACAACCAAACACCGTCTATCTTCCGAAATCGATCCACAAAGGCGATCTATCAAATCAACCTGTCAACAGCTCACCCAGAGCTCCCGAACTCCTTAGCCCTTCAGAGTCATCTAAAAGCGGTGCCGCCGGGCTGGACCGCGGTTCCCCCCACCCCCAACAGGGAGGAGCCCGTGCGCGGGTCTCACCTGCGGGCAATAGAACCCAAATTATATCTACTAGACCAATCCTCTCCGTTACCTTTCCACCCAATCGATGTCCCGACACTTCTGCCCTGCAAAAATCCCGAAAAAGCCTCGCCTTGGAGAACCTGCCGCCGCGCCCAGCCGTCTCTTCCCGGGACAGACCACAAAGGCAAGTTTACTCAGCGACCATCTTGTCTCCACCCCCCCAGCCATTCACTTTCAATCTCCATGCGTCTCTGGGTCTAAGATGTGTCTCTTGTAGACAGCATATGGATGGGTCATATTATCCAATGTCCCAGTCTGAATATTTTGATAGGTGAGTTTAATCCGTTGACATTCAGTGTTATTACTATCAAGGAATTATTTGTGTTAGCCATATTTTGATTGGATTTGTGTTTGTCATATTTTGTTTGTATATATTTTTTTGTCTTTTTTGTTGTTGGTGGTGGTCTTATACTCTCCTCCAACTTTGCCTTTCCTGTTTTTTCCTTTCTTCCTGCAGAACTCCCTTTAGAATTTCTTGAAGGGGAGGTTTCTTGTTGGTATACTCTTTCAGTTTCTGTTTGTCTGCGAATATTTTGAACTCTCCATCATGTTTGAATGCTAGTTTAGCTGGATAGAGTATTCTTGGTTGGAAATTTTTTTCCTTTAGTACCTTGACTATATCATACCACTGTCTTCTTGCCTCCATGGTTTCAGAAGAGAAATCAGCACTTAATCTAATTGAGCTTCCCTTGTATGTGATGGTTTTCTTTCCTCTTGCTGCTTTTAGGATTTTCTCTTTGTCTTGAGCATTGGATAATTTGACAAGTATATGTCTTGGGGTGGGCCTGTTGGGGTTTATGACTTGTGGAGTGCGCTGTGCTTCTTGGATATGTACATCTGTCTCTTTCAGTAGATTTGGGAAGTTTTCAGCCATTATTTCCTGCAACACTCCTTCTGACCCCTTTCCCTTCTCTTCACCTTCTGGAATGCCTATAATACGTATGTTTGAGCGTTTTGCATTGTCATTCAGGTCCCTAAATCCTAATTGGATTTTTTCTATCTTCTTATTGACCCCTTCTACTATCTGTTTGATTTCTGATGTACTGTCTTCCACATCACTAATTCTCTGCTCTGTCTCTTCTAGTCTGCTGATATTTGCTGCAAGTGTATTTTTGATTTCTTGAACTGTGGTGTTCATTCCCATCATATCTGTTATGTTTTTGCGTATGTCTGCAATTTCCCCTCCAAGTGATGTCTTCATGTTGTTAACCTCTTTCATTACTTCGTCAAATTTATCGGTGATAAATGTTCTGAGATCTTTCATTGCTTGTGCCAAGTTTTGCTCCCCTTCGTGATTATTGGTTTGTTGATTGGATTCAGCCATGTTTTCCTGATTACTGGTTTGGTTTGTAGATTTTTGTTGCTTTCTGGTCATCTGTTTATTTTGACGAATTTAATCAGTTCCTTAGCTTCTTTGTCTGCTCTTGTAGGTTAATTAGTTGTTATTTTTGCATAGGTGTTATATCTTCTCTTTGTCACTTTTTCCTTCTTATTCTAGTTACTTGTTGTTGGTTAAGTTCACTTTAGAGGAAAGTATTAGTGTTGGGGAAAGGCAATTGTGTAAGCAAGGGAAAAGTGTAAAGTAGTATTGGTGATGTATGTTAACAAAGCAAGAATATGAGATCTGGGAGGATGGAGGTTAGATTCATGTAGATTGTATAGAGTTATAGCTGTAGGTAGAGTACCTTTTATGAAGTAGATGACTGAATATGGGAGGAATATGGTATGAACTACAAAGCTATTGTTTTCATGAGAGAGGGAAAAAGAAAAGAAAGGTAGTAGTTTCAAGAGTGGATAACAGACAGAAAACAGAACAAAGGTATTAGAAATTAAGAGTTAGACACTTTGTGGATCAAATAACGGGAGGTGGGGGGTGGAATATAGGAGAGACAGTAGATGATAGTGGATATCAAGATGCAGGGGAAGGGGGATAGTGTAGGTAGCCTAAATCAGTTCACACAGAAATGAGGCAGTGGAGGATGGGAAAACCCAGCAAATGTGAGGTGTTCCCTGTAGCACCTATTGTATACTTGAATTAAAATAAAATAAGTGGAAAATGAGGGACAAGAGGGAAAGAGAAAACCGAAAAAAAAACTAATTATAATAAAAAAAAAAGAAAGACAAGAAGAAAGGAAGAAAGAAAAAGAGGATGGGCAAACGGTGGGGAACAGATAGGGGGAAGAGAGATACAGGTATACACATGTCACAATTGCAACACTATCTAAAACAACAACCAAAAAACCCCTAAATAACTGTATAAAAAAAAGGACTTTGGGGGACACGCTAGGAGAAAAGACTAGGGGATAATGCAAAATTAGCAATCAGGGGGTCAAAAAGAGTAAAAAATAAGATAAAGTGAAAATAAAAACAAAACAATATGAACCAATAAAGATAAAATGCAAACGTTAAGGTCCAGGGCACTCAAGGACCCCAGGTAGACCCCAGGGCGTGATGGATTCAGGGGTGGAAAGTTTGAGACACTGAAGACTCAAGAGGTGTGAGTCTGGGGTGTGGACCGCCAGAGTCCAGGCAACTCTGGTCCACAGAAAGCTTATGAGCCCCGCAGTGCAACACAGCCCTCAGGGATCCCCGTAGCTGGGTGCCAGCCCCGTGGGGGAAGCCAGGTCCGCAAACTCTATATTGAATGTCTGATCCCTGCAATTCACCTACTCCTCAGGGTTTCAGCCTTTGGACAGCTCCCTCCCTGAGCTCCCACAAAACGGCCACTTGAGGGCGCCTCTACACCACAGCCAGTTCAATGACCCAGATCCCAAGCCCCGCCGGGTGGGGCGGGCTTCAGCTGGAAATGCCGAAAACAGACTCTAAGACCCGAAATCCCAAACTTCGCAAAATATTACCCAATCGGCTTCTAGACGTGTCCTCCTCCCTCACTGCACCCTACAACTGTCTCCCAATTGTGTCCCCTTATTGCCCAAAATCCAATTCCGTTGCAGATCAGCAGCCGGACCTGTGGGGATGGGGCTCCAGGCGGAAGCGTTACCCCCCCTGTCCGGCGACCAAAACGTCCCCCGCTTCACAACAAAACACCGTCTGTCTCCCCAAATCGATCTGCAAAGGAGTCTTGTCCCAACAACCCCTCACCAGCCAGCCCAGTATCCGCGAATTCCTCAGCACCAGAAAGCCTCCAGAAAAAGAAAAAAAAAAAAAAAAAAACCCTGGCCGCCGCGGCTCCGGAGCTGCAGGAGCGCCCGCTACCGCGGCTCCGCCCACCCAAGGAGGGAACTTCCCGCGCCCAGCTGGGACCTCCGTTTATATATTATAGACGTATCCTCTCTGTTACCTTCCCACCGAATTGACGTCCAGACACCTTCCAACCAGCAAAAATCCCCGAAACAGCGCGGTCCCAAAGAGCCTTCAACGCTGCCCAGCCGCCCCCTGCAGAGACATTACCAGGCAAGCTCACGCAGCCACCATCTTGCCTCGTGTTTTCCTCCCATTATTTTTTATAATATCTTTCCTGCCTCTTTTTCCTCTCCTGCTGGGTCTCCAATTAACTATATTTTAGACCTTTTGATTTTATCTTACCCATTTCCAAGACTCTGTTCATTTTCTTTTTTTAAAAAAAAAGATTTATTTATTTATTTTATTTCTCTCACCTCCCCCCCCCCCACCACCCTGGTTGTCTGTTCTCTGTGTCTATTTGCTGCGTCTTCTTTGTCCGCTTCTGTTGTTTTCAGCGGCACGGCAATCTGTGTTTCTTTTTGTTGGTCATCTTGCTGTGTCAGCTCTCCATGTGTGCGGCACCATTCCTGGGCAGGCTGCACTTTCTTTCGTGCTGGGTGGCTCTCCTTACGGGGCACACTCCTTGTGTGTGGGGCTCCCCTACGTGGGGGACACCCCTGTGTGGCAGGGCACTCCTTGCGCACATCAGCACTGCGCATGGGCCAGCTCCACATGGGTCAAGGAGGCCCGGGGTTTGAACCGCGGACCTCCCATGTGGTAGACAGAAGCCCTAACCACTGGGCCAAGTCCGCCGCCCTCTATTCATTTTCTTTTCAAACTATTTCTGTTTTTCAGATTGGGTACTTTCTCTTGATCTGTCTTTAATGTTCATTAATTCTTCTGTTATTTCTGTTCTGTTGTTAAGCCCATCCAGTGGATTTCCTTTAGTTTCAGATATTGTACTTTTTCAATTCTAGAATTTTCAGTTGGTTATTTTTTTTCGTTTACAAAATATATTGAACTATATCACTCATACATAAACATACATAAACAATAAGTGTATAGTATAAGTTATGAACTTACATAACAAACACACATAATATCATACAGGACTCTCATACCTTACCCCACCACCAATAACTTAAAATGTTATGAAACATTTTTAACTAATGATGAAAGAGCATCCTCAAGGTATTACTACTAACCAAAGTATCTTACATTTGGTGTATTTTTCCCCCAACCCATCTTATTTTTTATATCATTCATGTATGAACATACATAAGCAGTAAGTGTTTAGTAAAAGTTGTGAACTTATAAAACAAATGTGCACAATATCTTATAGGGGTCCCATACATCAACTCACCACCAACACTTTGCATTGTTGTGAGACATTTGTTACAAATTATGAAAGAATATTGTAAAATTCTGAATGCTAACTATAGTCCATATCTTACATTTGGCTTATTTTTCCCCGAACCCACTCTACTATAACTTTTTAAAAATATGTTTTCATTGCAGAAGTTGTAAACTTACAAAACAATCATACACATGTGTAGAATTCCTATACAACATGCCTTCATCAACACACCAAGCCATGGTGGAATATTTGTTACAGATTGTGAGATAATATCTTCAGACTATTACCACCAACTATGGTCCGTAGCATACATTTGGCACACTTTTTCCATATTCTCCCATTATCAACATAGTACATCTTTGGCATAGCTGAATGAATAATACAGTATTGCTGTTAACTACAGTCCATAGATCACCCCAGTTGTATTTTTCCCATGCTTCTCCACATTCACACCACCCTATATTAGTGACATACATCTGCTTGAGCTCACAGAAGGACACTCTTGCATCTGTACCATCAACCACAATTCTCATCCACCTCTGGGTTTACTGTGTTATTCAGTCCCTAGATTATTCTCTAGCTTTCTTTCAGTTGACAATTACATTCCTAGATGACCCTTTCAAGCTACATTTCCTTTTATAAACCAGCTGTTACTTACTATAACATGTTAATATTGACTCTGTACATTCCCACACTTGTACAGTAAAGTTGATTAAAACTTCTGCACCGTTAAGCTTCAGTAGTCCTTCTTAGCCCTCCTCTTATCTCCTTTAAGATTCCACCACCTACCACCAGGTCTTGTAGATATTTTCCTACATTTTCTTCTAGAAGCTTTATGATCCTTGCTTTTATATTTAGGTCTTTGATCCATTTTGAGTTAATTTTTGTATAAGGCGTGAGGTAACGGTCCTCTTTCTTCTGGCTATGGATATCCAGTTCTCCCAGCATGATTTGTGGAATGGACTGTTCTGCCTAAGCTGGAAGGGTTTGACATGCTTGTCAAAAATCACTTGACTGTATATGTGAGGGTCTGTTTCTGAACCATCAATTGGTTCCATTGGTCTAGGTGTCTATTTTTATGCTGGTACCATGCTGTTTTGTTTTTCTTTTTACCACTGTAGCTACGTAATGTGATTTAAAGTCCAGAGGTGAGAGTCCTCCAACTTTGCTTTTCCTTTTTAAGATGTTTCTGGCTATTCAGTGCCCCTTACCCCTTCAAATAAATTTGATAATTGTGTTTTCCATTTATTTAAGAAATGCTCATGGAATTTTCATCAGGATTGCATTGAATCTGTTTATCAATTTGAAAAGAATTGACATCTTAATGATATTTAGTTTTCCAATCTGTGAGCATGGAATGTTCTTCCATTTATTTAGGTCTTTTTTATTTCTTTTAACAATGCATTGTAGTTTTCTGAATACAAGTGCTTTACATCCTTGGTTAAGTTTATTCCTAAATATTTGATTCTTTTAGTCATTATTGTAAATGGAATTTTTCTCCTGACTTCCTCCTCAAATTGCAAATTATTAGTGTCTTTTAGAGTCTATTTCATCTGATATAAGTATAGCTACTCTGGCTTCTTTTTTTTTTGTTGTTGTTACTGCATGCAGAGAATATCTTTTTTCAGCCTTTCACTTTCAGTCTATTGGTATCCTTTAGTCTAAAGTGAGTCTCTTGGGGACAGCATATAGATGGCTCATATTTTCTTATCCATTCCATCAGTCTGTGTCTTTTGATTGTGGAGTTTAATCCATTAATATTCAATATTATTACTGTAAAGGCAGTTCTTATTTCACCCATTTTGAACTTTGGGTTTTATCTGTCATATTTTTTATTTTCACCACTCTTTTGAGACTTTTGGTTATTTTTACTGATATAATCTTTTTTTAATTTTTAGTTTTTTAATTAAATTGTCTTTTTTTAAGGTACATAGGTCACAAAAAAATGTTACATTAAAATATATAAGAGGATCCCACATACTCCACCCCCCCAATCCCACACTCCTCCCACATCAACAACCTCTTTCATCATTGTGGCACATTCATGCATTCTAAACTCTTCCAAGCTTCTCTCTCCTGTCTTTTCTTTTCAGACTGTATCACACCCTTTAGTATTTCCTGCATAGCTAGTCTCTTTGTTATAAACTCTCCCAGTTCCTGTTTATCTGTGGATATTCTAAACTCACCCTCATTTTTGAAAGACAATCTTGCCAGATATAAGATTCTTGACAGGAGGTTTTTCTCTTGCAATATCTTAAATATATCATACCACTGCCTTTTTGCCTGCATGACTTTTGATGAGAAATCATCACTTAATCTTATTGGGTATTCCTGTATATTTGCATAGTTTTTGTCTTGCTGCTCTCAGGATTCTCTCTTTGTCTTTGGCATTTGATGTTCTGATTACTCTGTGTCTTGGAGTTCCTTATTTGGATTTATTTGAATGGAAGAATGTTGTGCTTCTTGGACACGGATATCTATGTCCTTCAGTAGGGTTTGGAAATATTCTACCATTATTTCTTCAAAAATTCTTTTGCCCCCTCTTCCTTCTCTTCTCCTTCGGGGACACCCATGACATGTATGTTTGCATGGCTCTTGCCATCATTTAGTTCCCTTAATTGACCCTGCTAAATGTTTTCCATTCTTTTCTTCATCTGTTCTTTTGTGTGTTCACTTTCAGAGGCCATATTTTCAAGTTTATCAATCCTTTCTTCTGTCTCATCAAATCTGTGTTATATGACTCCAGTGTTATTTTTAATTTCATTTATCGTGCCATTTATTCCTGTAAGATCTGCTATTTTTCTACGTATGCTTTCAAATTCTTCTTTGTGCTCATCCAATGTCTTCTTAATATCCTTAATCTCTTTAGCCATGTCATTGAATTTATTAAGGAGATTTTTTTGAACATCCATGGTTAGTTGTCTCAACTCCTTTATGTCATCTGGAGACTTGTCTTGTTCCTTTAACTGGACCATGGCTTCCTGTTTCTTGGTATGGATTGTAGTTGTTTTTTTTTTTTTTTGGTGCCATGGCATCTGGCTTACTAGATATGTTTATTCTGGGTGCAATTTCTCTCTTTATTTAGGGCTTTCTTGCCCTTTCTCCATTGCTCATCCTACAGCTGAGGATGTAGTTGGTGCTGTAAGCTGTGGAAGCTCAGACTGCCTGCATTGCCCCAGGGACTGATGAATCAATCTTCTCCGACCTTTCTCCTTTGTCATGGGTATGGACAGAGCCACCATCACGTGTGATAATTCAAGTTGTGCAGGCCAAGACCGTTTGTAGTTGCCCAGAGAGACTAACAAAGCTTCATGTCCCTTCCTCCCCTGCCTGGGGCGAAAATGGAGCTGCAGGTGTTGGCCGCAATCTATACTGTGTGGGTCCAAAATGACCGCAGTTGCCTAGGTAGACTTCCAATAGTTCAGTCTGTGCCAGCCAAATATACCTACAATTACCTGGAGAGGGTGATACTGGTCCTGCCAGCTTCCTCCCTGCCAGAGGTGGGGCTGAACTCTAGGCTGGGGCTGCAGTCAGATGTGGGTGGAAGGAAGCCAGTCCCTTCCACCACTGTGACTTTCAGTCAGCCTGGCTTCCCTTCATGCTGGGGATGGAGTCAAAATGGCAGCTACCAGCCTCTTTCTGAGTTAGACAGGTTCAAACTTTAGCTGTTCTTAGGTTATACTTTAACCAGCTGAATTTACTGATCAGTAGCTGAAGTC
This sequence comes from Dasypus novemcinctus, assembly GCF_030445035.2. NCBI lineage: Eukaryota > Metazoa > Chordata > Mammalia > Cingulata > Dasypodidae > Dasypus > Dasypus novemcinctus. Next base: position 55,815,591 of record NC_080704.1, on the reverse strand, counting down.
AGTGGCCAACTGTCTCTTCTTCTCCCATTTTTTGGGAGATGGAGCTTCCAACTCCAGTCATAGAATAGCTCATGAGGCAACTTGCACTATCAAAGTATGATCATCACTGGCCTCCGCGGCATGGCCTGCAGTTTCCCAGAGAGTCTGGTACAGATCCCCCAGTTTCCTCCCTGCCAGAGGTGGGGCTGAGCTTAGGCTAGAGCTGCAGTCCAATCTGGATGGAAAGAAGCCGGTCCCTACCAGCATTTTATAGTCAGCCCCGCTTCCCCTCATGCCAGGGGAGAGTTAAAATGGCAGCTACCAGCCTCTTTCTGACTTGAATAGGTTCAAACTTTAGCTGTTATTAGGATTATACTTTAGCCTGCCGAATTTACTAATCAGTAGCTGAAGTTGGTGCCCAAACGTGTCTTCCTCACCCATTTTTGAGAAATGGAGCTTCCAATTCCAGCCATGGATTTTCTCCCAAGGCAGCTCTGTGGAGTTCTCTACTCCTGAATTTTCTCTGCAGATGGGCCGTCTCCTCCTTCCATTCTTTCAAGGATGTTGTGGGATGCTCTTCTCATCTCCTGGAGCCCCCCAAACAGGTGTTTTATATAGCTCTGGGTGCTTATTAACTGTCCTGCAGCACAAGTCCATCTTGGAGCCCCTTACTCTGCCACCATCTTGCTAGTTGTCCTAGTTGGTTGCCTGCTTTTGCCTGCTCTTATTAATAATCATCTTCAATACATGTTTTAAAAAAATATTTTGTTCAGAGTTTATAGTTGTTATATCTGCAGGAGGATTGGTCTGGTAGAATCAAATCAGTCTTTTCTAGTTTGTATATGGTGTGAGGTAGGGGTCAAGATTTATTCCCCCAATGCTGATACCCAGTTTTGCTAACACAATTTGTTGAAAGCAGTTTTCTTTCTCCCATTTAACTGCACCTTTGTCAAAACTTGTTTGTCCATATGTGTTTGCCTTTTGGGGACTCTATTCTGTTACACTGATATATCTGTTTGACCTTACACTAATACACTGTCCTCATTACTATTGCTTTATGGTAAGTATTAACATTAAGTGGGAAGCGGACTTGGCCCAATGGATAGGGTGTCTGCCTACCACATGGGAGGTCTGTGGTTCAGATCCCGGGCCTCCTTGACCCATGTGGAGCTGGCCCATGCTCAGTGCTGATGCGCCCAAGGAGTGCCGTGCTACACAGGGGTATCCCCTGTGTAGGGGAGCCCCATGCGCAAGGAGTGTACCCAGTAAGGAGAGCCGCCCAGCGTGAAAAAGTGCAGCCTGCACAAGAATGGCACTGCATACATGGAGAGCTGACAAAACAAGATGACGCAACCAAAAGAAACACAGATTCCTGGTGCTGCTGATGAGGATAGAAGCAGTCAAAGAAGAACACACAGCAAATGGACACAGAGAGAAGACAACTGGGGGTGGGGGCAAGGGGAGAAAATATATTTATTTTTATAAATAAAAAATAAATCTTTGAAAAAAACACACAAAAAAACATTAAGTAATGTAAATCCCCCAACCATTTTCTTTATCAAGATTGTTTTTTGCTATTCTAGGTTCTTTGCATATCCATAGAAACTAACAATCTCCTTGTAAGTTTTTACCCCCAAAAGCCAAATAATTGATTGAACAAGCAGATGACAGATCACTAAGTTGATAGAAGATTTCAACAACATTCAACGATCTTGATGTGTATATTTTAGAACACAACACTTATCAACAGGAGAATATTAGTTTTTTCAGGGAAATCTTGGAACCGTCCCCTGGATACATCATGTGGTAAAATCATATAGAGTATATTCTCCGATCACCTTGGAATTAAATTTAAAATGTATCTAGAAAAAAAGGCCATATTTTTGAAGAGTAAATGAAAGCAACAGTAGAGGGAGCTCTGTGAATTTTAAAAAATTGAGGTATCTACTCTTCCTTCTAAAAGTTCTGGAAAATGAATTTCCCCTAAAAACGAGCAACAAAATAGTATCAAGAATATATTTCCTTGAAAAAAACAATGTATGTCCTTAGAACAAATGTGCTGACACATTGCTTAGGGTATGTAAAAATTAACATGTCCACTCTTCTACATATTCTGGAAAGTGAATTTCCTGTAAAAACAAGCAACAAAATAGTATTAAGTTCAAATCCAATATGAAATTATTTTAACACGTGGGTGACAGACTAAATGTTATAAATGCTAAATAGCAGATGTTTCTATTAGATATTTGTATCCTACACAATATTATGTATAAGTAGGTATTTAATAGGCATACTGTATGGTATATAAGGATGAAAAATAATTAAAAACAACTTTCTGTTTATTTTCTCCCTATCCCCCAGTGCTTACATGTCACCTTGAATAGGATTGCGTTGTTACAGGTATCAGTGTCATTCGAAGATGTGGCTGTGGACTTCAGCAGGGAGGAGTGGCAGCGCTTGGACCCTGCTCAGAGACGCTTGTACCGGGATGTGACACTGGAGAACTACAGCCTCCTGCTCTCAGTTGGTAAGCACATCCACCCTACATGTCTGCAAGGGGCCTCAGTGAGGGCATTTCCATTCTCAGCTGCCAAGTACTGTGGGTCATCTGAAGTGTGTGATGGTGTGGTCCTTGATTTGTCTGAGATTCTTCAGACATTTCAACTCTTCGATTATTACTCTGGTCCCGTGAAAATGTAATCATTTTTCCAAAGAAAAACTGGAAAACATCATTGAAAGACCCCTGAAACCCAATTAGCTGGACCCCAATCCTGTATCATGTCCTATTAACAGGGTATCAAGTTCCCAAACCAGAGATCATCTTCAGGTTGGAGCAAGGAGAGGAGCCATGGGCACTGGAGGGAGAAATCCCACATGACAGCTGTTTAGGTGAGTGAGTGTGATCCAAACTGATGGAAGACATGGAAATAATTTTTTTCTTGGGAAAGACCAATTCCTTTAAAATGCTGTTATGGAGAAAGCCTGGATGGGTTAGCAGCCGCAGCTGTACCCCAGCCTGGGAGGTGGGCAGGGTTTGCCCTTCTGGTGCACGCCTGTGGGGGCAAGCATGAGCCTGCAACTCCATGACTGTCTGGTTGAAAGTGCCTGGTGTGAGGGACTATGTGAATGAGTGATTGACTGGGAACAGGCAGTGGCAGCATGTGGGGAGGGGCGTGCCTGTGTGAAATGTGACTGTGTGTGACTGGCCGGAGGAGTGGGTGACCGGAGATGAGTGTGATACTTGTGGGAGATGGTGTCTGTTGGAATGAGCAAAGGGTTGTAAATGGCTGAGAAGTCAGAAACTCTCCCAGAGGAGACTCCTCATCCCCACCTCCCAACCACCAGGAGCCTGATATGGGCCAAAGACTTTGAGTCCTGGGAAGGAGCCCAGGTGGGGTTGCTGAGCTAAAGCATTTTTTGCCTGCACTGTCTGGAGGGATCAGAGCTTAGGAGACATCCTTGTGTCCACTAGACAATGAGGAATGGAGACCATGGGGCCTGAATACAGAGATGAAGACACTGAAGCACAGAGAGGATAAGCAGATACTAGTAAGTGGAAGAGCCAAGTCCAGGACAGGCTGACTCCACTGTCCCCCTCTGTATTGGTGCTCATGTAATCCCCTCAACCTCTTGAGCTCTGCCCTTCTCCAAATGAGAAACCAGGAAGAAGTGGAGGTAACAGGAACTGAACTTTTAAAAGACATGTCTCAGGCTCTTAACATCTCAAGAACACTAAAACTCCTTAGAAATTATTGTGGAGATTGAAAACATGTTATCAGGGTTTAGTGACTTTCATGGATGTGGCCATAGATTTCTCCCAAGTTGAGTGCGAATGGCTGAACCTTGCTCAGAGGAGTTTGTACAGGAAGGTGATGCTGGAGAACTACAGGAACCTGGTCTCACTGGGTCTTTGCATTTCTAAACCAGATGTGATCTCCTTATTGGAGCAAGGGAAAGAGCCCTGGATGGTGAAAAGAGAGATGACAAGAGGTCTGTGCCCAGACTTGGAGTATATGTGGATGACCAAAGAATTATCACCAATGCAGGACATTTATGAGGAAAAATTAACTCAGGCATTGCTAATGGAAAGACTTACAACCTATAGCCTTGAATGTTCCACCTTAGAAGAAAACTAGAGATGTGAAGACCTGTTTGAGAGAGACTTGGTAAGTCAGAAGACACATTTCAGGCAAGAGACAATCAGTCATATAGATCTCTAACAAACTGGGGACAATTTTCCATCGGAATACGTTATCTCATATAAAACAGGTTGTTTCCATAGAAGAGAGAATACATAACTTTGACACAGCTAAGAAAAACTTTTTAACATTCAGTTATAAAAACAGAAGCAAGTCCATGGAGAAAAGAAACATTTAAAATGTAATGACTGCGAGAAAACTTTCAGCAAAATCACAACCCTTACTCTTCATCAAAGAATTCATACTGGAGAGAAACCCTGTGAATGTATTGAATGTGGGAAAGCCTTTAGCCAGAGTGCTTACCTAGCTCAACATTAGAGAATACACACAGGAGAATGCACTAAACCTTGCTCAACATGAGAGAGTTTATATTGGGGAAAAACTCTGTGAATGTAATGAAAGCGGGAAGGCCTTTAGTATTGCTCATCCCTACCTCATCATCAAAGAATTCACACTGGGAAGAGACCCTATGAATGTATTGACTGTGGGAAAGCTTTCAGGCAGAATACTTCTCTTATAGGTCATCAGAGATATTATACTAGAGAGAAACCCTTTGATTGTACTGATTGTTGGAAGGCTCTCACTGATCTCATAGGTCTTATTCAGCATAAGAGAATTCATACAGGAAAGAGACCTTGCAAATGTAGTATGTGTGGGAAGGTCTTTAGCCATGGCTCATTCCTCACTGTGCATCAGAGAATTCATACAGGAGAAAAACTTTATGAGTGTAATCTTTGTGAGAAAGCCTTTAGCCATTGTGGCTCACTTACTCTACATCAAAGAGTTCATAGTGGAGAGAAACCCTATGAATGTAAGGGATGTGGGAAAGCTCTCTGGCAAAGCATATACCTGGTTCATCATCAGAGAATTCATATTGGTGAGAAACCTTATGAATGTAAGGAATGCAGAAATATTATACTTTCAGCTAGAATGCACACCTTGCACAGCATCAGAAACTACACATTGGAGAGAAACCTTATGTATGTAAGTAATATGGTAAGGCTTTCAGTCATATTGCACACCTTGTTCAACACCAGAGGGTTCATACTGGTGAGAAACTTTATAGGAAGGCCTTTAGCGATGGCTAGTATCTTGTTTAACATCAGAGACTCCATACTGGCAAAAAACCATATGAATGTCTTGAATGTGGAAGGCATTCAGAGAGAGGGCATCCTTTATTTGTCATCAAAGATGTCAAACTGGTGAGAAACCTTATGAATGTAATGCCTGTGGAAAAGCTTTTAGCCATCGTAAACCCTTACTCTACATCAGAGAATTCATATAGGAGAGAAACCTTATGAGTGTAAGAATGTAGCAAAGGCTTCAACCAGATTGGCCATCTTACTCTGTATATGATAATTCTTACAGGAGAAAGGCCCTGTGAATGTAAAGAATGTCACAAAGCCTTCAGGCAGAGTGTAACATCTGTTTCATCATCAGCAAACTCATACTGGAGGGTCATCCTGTTATTCCTTTATCCTCACCTGCACACCAAGAAGTCCTATAGATTGATCTTCCAAATACCTCTGGAATCCATCCACTATTCTCCAATTCATGTCCCCTCCCTGTAGTCCAAGACACTACATCTCATTCAGATTTCTGCAATTGTTGCAACCACTTTTCTTTTGCTCCTATCATGAACATTTTTAAAAAAATTTATTGAAGTATATCACTCATACATAAACATACATAAACAGTAAGTGTACAGTAAAAGTTGTGAACTTACATAAGAAACATGCATAACATCATACAGGACTCTCATACCTCACATTACCACCAATACCTTAAATTGTTTGAAACATTTTTAACAAATGGTGAAGAAAATCCTCAAAATATTACTACTAACCAAAGTGTTTTACATTTGGTGTATTTTTCCCCCAACTCACCCTATTACTATTTTTTAAAAATATGTTTTTATTACAGAAGTTGTGAACTTAAAAAAAATCATGTACATGTGCAGAGTTTCCATACACTACCCCTCCACCAACACACCACACCGTTGTAGAACATTTGTTACAGATTATGAGATAATATCATCAGACTTTTACCACTAACTGTGGTCCATAGCATACATTTGGCACACTTTTTCCATATTCTCCATTATCAACACAATACATCTTTGGCATATATGCATGAATATTATGGTATTGGTGTTAACCACAGTGCATAGGGCACTCCAGTTGTGTTTTTCCCATGCTTCTCCACATTCCCACCAACCTGCAAGAGTGACATACATCTGCTCTAGCTCAGAAAGGACATTTTTGCATCTGTACCATCAACTACAATTCTCATCCACCTCTGGATTCACTGTGTTATTCAGTCCCTAGATTATTCTCTAGCTGTCTTTCAATTGACATTTATATCCCTAGACTACCCTTTCCAGCCGCATTCTCATTTATAAACCAGCTGTTACTCACTATAACATGTTATCATTGACTCTATACATTCCCACACTTTTACAGTAAAATTAATTAAAACTTCTACATGTATTAAGTATCAGTAGTCCATCTCAGTTGTTCTCTAATCTCCTTTAAGAATCCATCACCTACCACCATGTCATGAAGGTGTTTTCCTACATTTTCTTCTAGAAGCGTTATGGTTCTTGATTTTAATTTAGGTTTTTGATCCATTTTGAGTTAATTTTTGTATAAGGTGTGAGATAGGGTTCCTCTTTATTTCTTTTGGCTATGGATATCCAGTTCTCCCAACACCACTTGTTGAATGGACTATTCTGCCCAAGCTCTGTGGGTTTGACAGCCTTGTCAAAAATCACTTGACTGTAGATGTGAGCTTCTGTTTCTGAATCATCAGTTCATTTCCATTGGTCTGTGTGTCTGTATTTATGCCAGTACCATGCTGTTTTTACTACTGTAGTTAGGTAATATTTAAAGTCTGGAAATAAGTATCTTCCAACTTTGCTTTTCCTTTTTAAGATCTTTCTTGTTATATGGGACCCCTTACCCTTTCAAATAAATTGGATAATTGTGTTTTCCATTTATTTTAAAAATGCTGTGGAATTTTTCTCAGGATTGCATTGAATCTATATATCACTTTGGGTAGAATTGACATCTTAATGATATTTAGTCTTCCAGTCCATGAGTGTGGAATGTTCTTCCGATTACTTACATCTTTTTTATTTCTTTTTAACAATGCATTGTAGTTTTCTGAATACAAGTGCTTTACATCCTTGGTTAAATTTATTCCTAAATATTTGATTCTTTTAGTTGCTTTTGTAAATGGAATTTTTTTTACTGACTTCCTCCTCAGATTGCACATTACTAGTGTCTTTTAAAGCCTCTTTCATCTGATATAAGTATAGCTACTCTGGATTCTTCTTCTTCTTCTTTTGTTACTGCATGCAGGGAATATCTTTTTCCAGCCTTTTCTTTTTGTTGTTGTTGGTTTTTTATTATCTTTTTTTAAAAGATACATAGATCACATAAAATGTTACATTAAAAAATATAAGATGTTCCCATATACCTCCACTCCTCCCACATCGGCAACCACATCAGTGTGGCATATTCATTACATTTGATGAATACATTTTAGAACACTTCAACACAGCATGGATTATAGTTTACATTGTAGTTTATACTCTCTCATGGTCTATTCAGTGGGATAATGTCCTGCTCTGTCCCTACAATATCATTCAGGACAACTCTCAAGTCCTGAAAATGCTCCCATATCATACATCCCTGCCGTCAGCAACTCCCATGGCCACTGTCTCCACATCAATGATAAATTTTCTTCTGTTGCTAGAGTCAGAATAATTCTATAGTAGAATTACTATATTACTCTAATCCATATTTTATTCTTCAATCCTGTGGACCCTGGGATGGCGATGTCCACTCCACCTTGAAATTGAGAGGGGGCTTAGATCCCACATGGCTGATGGATGCGATTTTCCTGCTTGTAGTTGTAGACTCTTGGTTCCCTGGTGTGGTGGCTGACCATCCTCACCTCCCTGTTAGCTGACCTGGGTAACTCCAGCGAGCTGGAGAGTAGATGTTGGAACTCTGCTGAGGCTCAGGGCCCAGCTGGCGCACAGACAGTCCAGAGATTCAAGTCTCCTGAGCATACACCAACCCAAGCACCAATCACAGGTTCAGTAAAAGTGACAGAAGAGGCACGTGTAGAAAGGTCACATCTGAGTCCAACTCCATCACACTCAGGAGCACAAGTTCCGAAGTAGGACCCATTGGCAAACCTCTGTCATGACCATAGGTATCCTTGGGTCTAAGGTGAGTCTCTTGAGGACAACATATAGATGGCTCATATTTTCTTACCCATTCCACAAGTCTCTGTGTTTTGATCGGGAAGTTTAATCCATTAACATTCAATGTTATTACTATAAAGGCAGTTCTTATTTCACCCTTTTTTAAAAAATTTATTTCACCCATTTTGACCTTTGGGTTTTATCTGCCATATTTTATTTTCACTACTCTTTTGAGACTTTCAGTTACTTTTACTGACATAATCTTCATTTCTAGACTCTCTTCCAAGCCTCTCTCTCCTGTCTTTTCTTTTCAGAAGTAGGACACCCTTTAATATTTCCTGCAAGGCTAGTCTCTTTGTATAAACTTTCTCAGTTTCTGTTTATCTGTGAATATTCTATACTCATCCTCGTTTTTGAAAGACTATCTTGATGGATATAAGAGTCTCAGCTGGAACTTTTTCTCTTGCAGTATCTTAAGTATATCATAGCACTGTCCTCTTGCCTCCATGGTTTCTTCAGAGAAATTGGCACTTAATCCTATTGGGTATCCCTTTAATGTTATGCATTACTTTTCTCTTGCTGTTCTCAGAATTCTCTCTTTGTCTTTGGCATTTGACATTCTGATTACTATGTCTTGGAGTTGGTCTATTCGAATTTATTTGGATGGAAGAATGTTGTGCTTCTTGGACACGAATATCTATGTCCTTCAATAGGGTTGGGAAATTTTCTACCATTATTTCTTCAGATATTCTTTCTGCCCCTCCTCCCTTTCTTCTCCTTCTTGGATTCCCATGACACACATGTTTACATGTCTCTTCCTGTGCCTTAGTTTCCTGAGACCTTGTTCAATTTTTCCTATTCTTTTTTTCATCTGTTGTTTTCTATGTTTGCTTTCAGAGGCCATGTCTTCAAGCTTACCAATCCTTTCTTCTGCCTCCTCAAATCTTCTCTCATATGAATCCACAGTATTTTTTATTTCATTTATTGCACCTTTCATTCCCATAAGAACTGCTATTTTTCTATGTATGCTTTCACATTCTTCTTTGTGCTCATCCAATGTCTCCTTTATATTCTTAATCTCTTTAGCCATCTCATTGCTCATTGAATTTATTAAATTTGTTTGAACATCTATGATTAGTTGTCTCAACTCCTTTATGTCATCTGGAGGCTTATCTTGGTACTTTGACTGGACCATATCTTCAAGTTTCTGGGTATGGATTGTAGTTTTTTGTTGGTGTCTTGGCATCTGGCTTAGTAGATATATTCATTCTGGGTACAGTTTCTCTCTTTAGTTTAGGGCTTTCTTCTCCTTTTTCCCTTGCTGGTTATGTAGTAGGAGCTGAGGATGTAGTTGGTGCTGTACGCTGTGGAGGCTCAAGCTGCCTGCATTGCCCCAGGGACTGATGAATCTTCTCCCACCTTACTCCTTTGCCAGAGTAGGGACAGAGCCACAGTGGAGTGTAATCATCCAAATCATGCATGTCTAGACTGTAGTTGTCCAGAGAGACTGATGAAGCTTCAGGCCCCTTTCTGCCCTGCCTAGGATGAAGATTTAGCTGCAGGTGGGGATGGCAGTCTATGCTGTCCAAAATGACTGCAGTTGCCCTGGTAGACTTCTGACTATTCAGTCTGTGCCAGACAAATACATCTGCAGTTACCCAGAGAGGCTGGTGCAGGTCCTGTCAGCTTCCTTCCTGCCAGAGGTGGGGCTAAAGCATAGGCTAGGGCTGCAGTTTGATCTGGGTGGAAAGAAGCCGGTCCTACCATCACTGTGATTTACAATCAGTCCTGCTTTCCCTCATGCCAAGGGTAAAGTCAAAATGGAGGATATCTGCCACTTTCCAACTTTGACAGTTTCAAACTTTAGCTGTTCTTAGGGTTATACTTTAGCCAGCCGAATTTACTTATCAGTAGGTGAAGTTGGTGGCCAATGGTCTCTTTTTCTCCCATTTTTGGGAAATGAAGCCTCCAATTCCAGCCACAGAATAGCTCCTGAGACAGCTTGGGCCACAAGTGGAAGATGATCACCAGCCTCCCCTGCGTGGAGTGCTCTACTCATGAATCTTCTCTGCAGATGTGCAGTCTCCTCCTCCTGTTCTTTCAAGGATCTTGCAGGATGCTCTTCTGGTCTCCTGGAGTCCCCAACAGGTGCTTTAGATATCTCTGGGTGATTATTAACTGCCCTGTAGCACGTGCTCACTCTAGGAGCTCCTTAATCTGCCACCATCTTGCTGTTTGTCTGTCTCTTATGACCATTTTTAACACTGTAGTCAGCTTAATCTTTTAAAAATTAAAAAATATATATTCAAATTACTTTTGCATTTACAGATTTTGTCTTGAAGAATATGTTAGATAATCCATTTCAAGCATTTAGTACAACCCTTGGCATATAGTTAGTGCTAAATACATGCTATCATTAAAATAAAGAGAAAAAAAGGCTTCCTTATGAACATTGATATTCAGCTGCAAGTAAAATGAACTAGTAGGTTAAGACTAAGAAACCTGCTTATTTTAGAGGAAAGGGCTACTTGCTCTTCCGTGGGTAGGGTAGATAACCACACTCAGAATTGAAAGATAATATGGTGGCATCTCATTCCCTCTATGATGTCAGGGACATGTAGCAGTGTTGATGAGGAACTCTCACCTCACCTAACACTTAGACTGAGAATAGACCAATATGTGCAAAGCATTTGGGAGAATGTAGGAGTAGCCAGGGGATAGGATAAAAAAGTACATAAATAAAATTAACAAGCCAGAAAACTTGAGTAGATTAATGGCTATGTAATAATCTGTAAAAACTGTTTGAACATTTTCACCTTTATAAAAGCTCCACAGATGGGAAGAGGTCTTGGCTCAATGGATAGAGCATCCACCTACCACATGGGAGGTCCGTGGTTCAAACCCTGGGCCTCCTTGACCCATGTGGAACTGGCCCATGTGCAGTGCTGATGCGTGCAAGGAGTGCCCTGCCACTCGGGTGTTCCTGGCATAGGGGAGCCCCACGCGCAAGGAGTGCGCCCCATAAGGAGAGCCGCCCAGCGCAAAAAAAAGTCCAGCCTGCCCAGGCGTGGCACTGCACACACAGAGAGCTGACACAGCAAGATGATGCAACAAAGAGACACAGATTCCTGGGCCACTGACAAGAATAGAAGTAGACACAGAAGAATACACAGTGAATGGACACAGAGAGCAGACAACTGGGGGGGGGGGCAGAGGGGAGGGAGAGAAATAAATAAAAATAAATCTTAAAAAAAATAAAATAAAAGCACCAGAGAAAATTCCTGTGGTATTTGAATTGTTAGAGCATAGAAAAATACAGTAAACCTTCCATCTTGTTCTGTGAAACTAACATGATTCTAATAACAAAACAGAAAATATATATAGAGAAATAAACTTGTGAATGTAAATGTTAAACTTTTAATAAACTCATTTTTGAAACATTAAAGAGTAGAATAAAATGGAGAGCTAGATATGTCTCTGTATGGAAAGTCTCAGTGTGGTAAACATGATTTCTCAGCGAGTTAAATCTATAAATTCAAAGATATTTCAATAAAAATTCCAATACATTTTTATGTTGACAAATAGATTCTGAAATTCAATTATAGAATTGTGATTATAGCAAGGAATATAGGATACATTCATTCAATTAATATTAATGGAGCATTTACTAGTGTGCCAGGCACTGTTTTAGGTGCTGGGGATATAAAAATGTTTGCCCTCACAGATCTAGCAGGGGACGAAAGATAAACAAAAAATTGATGTATACCCTATGTGATAAATGATAAGTACTATGGAGAGAAATTATCTAATGAGGACACTAAAGATATTGGAATGGGGTGCCTCACCACCTCTATAAGGTATTTAGAGGAAGGGAACGAAGGAAAAACTAGAGATAGTTGTCGAGACATGAAAGGCGGTGAAAGAATAGTCATGATAGTACCAAGGCAGTTAGTTATTTTGCTTTGAATGTTGCAGGAAAAGAGTTGATGGTTTAACAAGGATCATGAGAGTTGTATTCAGGCTTATCAAGAGTGATTTGGAGGCTAGTGAAGGAGATTTTTTGTTTTTTATTTTTTTAAAAAAACCTTTTCATTGAGATATAATTCACACACCATGCAATTCACCTATATAAAGTGTACAGTTCAGTGATTTTTAGTATATTCACAAAGTTGTGCAGATGTTTCCATAACCAGTTTTAGAACATTTTCATCTCCCCTAAGAGAAAGCTCATGCCCTTTAGTAGTTACCATGGAGGGGTACTCTTACCTGGAGCACTTTGAGCTTTTGGGTTCCCCCTTGAGTGTGGCAACATAAGAGGCCATTATGAAGGGAGTTGTTTTTCAGAGTACATGACTTCTAGAAAATACAGCTTTGGGACTCCCACTTGACTTCTGCTGATGGAGGCATAGAGGCTAGGGGATGGGTAGTCTTAGAGCATGTGGAGCTAATGGACTTCCCTTATGTATGATAAAAAAGTATTTCATTACAGTGGGGAAAGGATGGATTATTAAAGTACAAGAAAAATTTATATTTTTTGTATTACTATGTATAACCTTGGTTTGAGGCAGCCTTTTTTTTTAATAGCAATTTTTTTTGGTGGTCTTAAATACTTTTTTAAATTTAGTTTTTAATTGTATTTTTTAAAAGATACATAGATCACAAAAAATGTTACATTAAAAAATATAAGAGGTTCCCATATACCCCACACCCTTCCCTCCCCACTCTTCCCACATCAACAACCTCTTTCATCATTGTGGCACATTCATTGCATTTGGTGAATACATTTTGGAGCAGTGCTACACTGCATGAATTATAGTGTACATTGTCGTTTACACTCTCCCCCAGTCCATTCAGTGGGTTATGGCAAGATAAATAATGTCCTGCATCTGTCCTGCAATATCATTCAGGACGACTCCAAGTCCTGAAAATGCCCCCATATCACACCTCTTCTTCCCTCTTCCTGCCCTCAGCAACTCCTGTGGCCACTGTCTCCACATCAATGATATAATTTCTTCCATTGCTAGAGTCATGATAGTTCTATAGTAGAATACCAGTAAGTCCACTCTAATCCATATTTTATTCCTTCATTATGTGGACCCTGGGATGGTGATGTCCACTCCACCTCTAAATCAACAGGGGGCTTCAATCCCACATGGCTGCTGGATGCGATTCTCCTGGGTGCAGTTGTAGATACTCTTGGTTCCCTGGTGTGGTGATTGACCATACTCACCTCCCTGTTAGCTGACCTGGGTAAGTCCAGTGAAGCGGAGAGTAAGTGTTGCAACTCTCCTGAGGCTCAAGGCTCAGCTAGCACATGGACAGTACAGGGATTCAAGTTTCCTAAGCATACACCAACCACAGGCTCAGTAAAAGTGACAGAAGAGGCATGTGTAGAGTGGTCACATCTGAGTCCAACTCCATCACACTCAGGAACACAAATTCCAAAGTAGGGCCCACTGGCAAGACACTGAATTCCAGAGCCATCTGCTATGACCGTCGGTCCTGTGTGTCTCTGTAGCCCTCAGGAGCACCATTACCTGGGGTTGTATCTACTTTGGCTTTCTCTGGGATCCTGCTGAGATGTGCATAAGCTTGACCTCTCTGATGACCTCCCAACTCATTTTGAAGTCTCTTAGCCATATAAACTCAACGCGCCTTACCTCGTCTGAGGCAGACCTTAAGCATTACACATAATCGAGTAGCTGACATTAGGCTATATAAAACTTATGTAGTGGAAAACACCCTAATCAAAGTTAATAGACAATTGAGAGACTGAGAAAAAAATTGCAACAAATACAGCAAAAGGTAGTTCCTGATAATGAAAGTTCTATTACAGATCAGTAATAGTAACTTCTGCAAATCAGTAGAAAAATGGACAAGGCTAACAGCCAGTTCACAGAAGATGAAATAAAAATAACTAATGAAGATATAAAAATTGCTCAATATCATTAGTAATCAAGAAAATGCAAATTACAGTGATGATATAGTTACTTTTTTCCCCAAAAGATTGATTTCAAAACATAAAAGTCGTAATCTAGTATTGTTGGATGTGTGGAAAACAATACAGTTCCATTATGTTTATAAATTGCTGTATGTATATATACCCATTGAATTAGTAGTCCTCAGAAACCAAAGTATGCAAAGGTATATAAATGTATAATGGCAAAAATTTTTTATTCAATGGTAAATTATTAATAACAACCTATCCATCAGTAGGAAAATGGGTAAATTAATTACAGTATAGTCATTCAGTAGAATTCTATGCAGCTGTTAATATATATCTATATATGGATAGATATAGATATGTATATATCTACAGAAAGATAGTTGTGGTATACTAAATTTTAAAAAATCACAGACATGTGCTGTAGTATAAACTCATGATTATAATTTCAAAAATAAAAATGAAAAATATTTTTAAAAAATGCTATTATGGCTACCCATCTTTTTTTTTTTAAGATTTATTTTATTTCTCTCCCCTCCCCCCACAGTTGTCTGTTCTCTGTCTATTTTGCTGTGTGTTCTTCTTTTGTCCGCTTCTGTTGTCAGTGGCACGGGCATCTGTGTTTCTTTTTGTTGCGTCATCTTGTTGTGTCAGCTCTCTGTGTGTGCAGTGCCATTCCTGGGCAGGCTGCACTTTCTTTTGCGCTGGGCAGCTCTCCTTATGGGGCACACTCCTTGCGTGTGGGGCTCCCCTGCACAGGGACACCCCTGCGTGGCACGACACTCCTTGCGCGCATCAGCACTGTGCATGGGCCAGCTCCACACAGGTCAAGGAGGCCCGGGGTTTGAACCGCGGACCTCCCATGTGGTAGATGGATGACCTAACCACCGGGCCAAGTCCGCTTCCCATGGCTACCCATCTTGAAGATTCTAAACTTTTGAAACTGCTTAAGGGTAGATAACATTGGTCCCTCGGGTACCAAAGTGCTCTCTTCCTTTTTAAAATTTTCTTTTTTTATTTAGAGATGCTGTAGCTTTTCAGAAAAATTGTGCTTAAAATACAGGGTTCCCATATACCCCCCCCAGACAGTTTTCCCTGTTAGTAACACTTTCCATTATTACAGTACCATTTTTATAATTGGTGAAACAATTTAACTATAATTATATTATTAAATCTAATCCATAGTTTACATTAGGGTTCACTGTGTTGTATAGTCCCGTGTTTTTTTAAGATTTTGTTTTTGGGAGGCGGACTTGGCTCAGTGGTTAAGGCGTCCATCTACTACATGGGAGGTCCGTGGTTCAAGCCCCAGGCCTCCTTGACCCGTGTGGAGCTGGCCCATGTGCAGTGCTGATGCGCACAAGGAGTGCCGTGCCACTCAGGGGTGTCCCCGTGTAGGGGAGCCCCATGTACAAGGAGTGTGCCCCATAAGGAGATCCGCCCAGCATGGAAGAAAGTGCAGCCTGCTCAAGAATGGCGCCGCACACACAGAGCTGACACAACAAGATCACGCAACAAAAAGAAATACAGATGCCCGTGCCGCTAACAACAACAGAAGCAGACAAAGAGGAACATGCAGCAAATAGACACAGAGAACAGACAACTGGGATGGGGGGCGGGGAGAGGGGAGAGAAATAAATAAATAAATCTTTTAAAAAAAGGATTTTGTTCTGTAACATATATACAACCTAAAAATTCCCCTTTTAAACCACACTGGGTGGACTGGGGGAGAATGTGGACCACTGTCCTTGTGGTGCAGTGGTGCTCCAGAATGTATTCACCAGGTGCAGTGGATGTGCTGCGATGATGGAAGAGGTGTTGATGTGGGAGGGGTGGGGTGGGTGGGATGGGTGGTAAATCGCGACCTCATGTTTTTTGAATGTAACATTTAAAAGAAAATAAAGAAGAAGAAAAAAAACCACATTGAAATAAATAAATCTGTGCCATTAATTCCATTCACAATGTTGTGCTACCATCACCACCATCCATTACCAAAACTTTTCCATCTCCCCAACAGAAACTCTGTACCAATTAAACATTAACTCCCTATGTTCTACACCCACATCAGCCCCAGGTAACCTGTGTTCTAGTTCCTGGCTATGAATTTGATTATTCTAATTATTTCATATCATTGAGATCATACAATATTTGTCCTTTTGTGAAGAGATATTTCATTCAACATGTTGTCTTCAAGTTTCACACATACTGTGCATATCAGAACTTTATTCCTTTTATGGCTGAATAACATTACACTGTATGCATGTACAACATTTTTATGTATCCATCCAACTGTGAAGGGCCCACGGGCTGTATCCATCTTCTGGCAATTGTAAATAATGCCACTATGAACATTGGTGTGCAAGTATCTGTTCAAGTTCCTTCTGTAGCAGTTTGATATGATTATAAATTCCAAAAATAGATATTGGATTATGTTTGTAATCTTGTCTGTACCTGGGCATGATTGAGTCTTGATTGGGCCACATCATTAGGGCATTCGGTCCCCACCCCTTGGTGGGTGGGGACTCACAGATAAAAGGCATGGCAAAGGACAGAGTTGAGGGTTTTTGATGTTGGAGTTTGATGCTAAAACCTTAAGCTGGGGTCCCTGGAAGTAAGTACACAGAAGAAAGAGAAGCAAGACCAGGGAAGAAAGGAACCTTGAACCCAGAGAAAAGTAAGACCTTGAAAGGGAGGAACCTAGGAAGCCTGAACCCTTGCAGACGTTGGCAGCCATCTTGTTCCAACACGTGAAAATAGACTTTGGTGAGACAAGTAACTTATGCATTATGGCCTGGTATCTGTAAGCTCCTATCCCAAATAAATACCCTTTATAAAAACCAATTTCTGGTATTTTGCATCAGCACCCCTTTGGCTGATTAATACACCTGCTTTCAATTCTTTTGGGTATGTACCTAGAAGCAGGATTGCAGGGTTGTATGGTAATTTTATACTTAATTTTCTAAGGAATCACCAAACTATTTTCCACAGAGACTGGATCATTTTACATTCTCACCAACAATGTCTGAGTGTTCCTATTTCCCCACAATGTCTCCAATACTTGTTATTTTTTCATTTTTTAATAATAGCCATTCTGGTGGGTATGGAATGGTTCCTCATTGAGATTTTGATTTGCATATCCCTAATAGTTAATGATGTTGGCCATCCTTCCATGTGCTTTTTGCCCATCTATTTATCTTCTTTGGAGAAATGTCTATTCAAGTCTTTTGCCCGTTTTTAAATTTGGTTGTTTGTATTTTTGTTGTTGAGTTGCAGAATTTCTTTACATATTCTGGATTTTAAACCCTTACAGAATATATGGCTTCCAAATATTTTCTCCCATTATGTAGGTTGTCATTTTACTTTCATGATAAAGTTCTTTGAAGTATAAAAGTTTTTAATTTTGATGAAGTATCATTTATTTATTATTTCATTTGTTGCTTGTGCTGTGACTGAGAAAACACAAGGTCCTGAAGATGCTTCCCTATGTTTTCTTCTAGGAGTTTTATAGTTCTGGCTCTTGTATTTGATCCATTTTGAGTTAATTTTTTATATGATGTGAGGTAGGGATCCACCTTTATTTTTTTGTGTATGGATATACACTTCCCAGCATAATTTGTTTCAAGAAACTATTCTTTCCCCATTGAGTGGACTTGTCACCCTTATCGAAAATCATTTGGCCATAGATGTGGAGGTTGTATTTCTGAACTCTCAGTTTGATTCCATTAGTCTATATGTCTCTCCTTTTTTAAGTACCATGATGTTTTGATTAAGGTAGCTTTGTAATAAGGTTTAAAATCAAGAAGTATAAGTCCTCCAACTATATTCTTCTTTTTCAATATGGCTTTGGCTATTCGAGGCCCCTAACCCTTCCATATAAATTTGATGGGTGGCTTTTCCAGTTCTGTAAAGAAGGCTATTGGAATTTTGAATGGGACTGCAATGAATCTGTAAATAGCTTTGGGTAGAATTGACAACAATATAGGGTCTTCCAATTCGTGCACATGGAATGTCCTTCCATTTCTTTAAGTCTTTCATTTCATTTAGCAATGTTTCACACTTTTTGATTTAACAGTCCTTTCTCTCCTTGGTTAGATTTATTCCTAGATATTTGATACTTTTAGTTACTATTGTAAATGGATTTTTTTTCGTGATTTCCTTTCACATTGTTCATTATTAGTGTATACAAACACTAACAATTTTTGTGTGTTGATCTTGTGCCCCCCCCATCTTCCCATCTCCCCATGCCTCTCTCCCACCTTATTACTTTGTAGTCACTGTCACATAGCATTTTTCTTTTGCAGTCAACTTTATTGTGCGTACACTTTATGCACAGTAAAACATATTCATTTTAAGTGTCCAGTTTGATGAGTTTTGATAAAGGTGTTCACCAGTATTACCACCAGCCCAATCATGATTCTCCAAACATAAAAACGTTCCTTCATGCCCCATGCAATCAATCTCCTTCACCACCTTGGCCCCAGGCAACCACTGTCATGCTTTTTGTCACTGTAGATGAGATTTGTCTTTATTAGATTTTTATGTAACTATAATCATATGTATTCTTTTGGGTGTGGCTTCATTCATTCAGCATAATGATTTTGAGAGTCACCCATGTTATTGAATATATCACTACTTTGTTCCTTTTAAATGCTGAGTACTATTCCATGGTATAAATATATTGCCATTTATCATACATCTGCTGATGTCCTGGTGGTTATTATTAATAAAACTGCAATGAACAGCCTAGTACATGTCCTTGTGTGAATATGTTTGCCTTTCTCTTGAGTAAATACTGCGGAGTGGAATTGCTAGGTCATATAATAAGTGCATGCCTAACTTTATAATAAATTGCTGAAGTGGGTGTACCATTCTACACTCACAACAGCAATGCATGAGTATTCCTGTTGCTCCAAATCCCTGACAATATTTGTTATTGTCAGTCTCCAATTTTTGCTATTATACTGGATATGTATTGGTATCTCATTATGATTTTATTTGCATTCCTACAATGACTAATGATAAACATCTTTTCATGTGTTTATTAAACATTCATAATTTTTTGTGATGTGTCTATCCAAATGTCTTTCCCATCTTATTGTTGTATGTCTTATTATTAAGTTGTTAGAGTTCTTTAAATTTGCTGGATACAACCCCTTTGTCAAATATCTTTTGCTACTCTTTTGTTCCAAAGATGTGGCTTGCAATTTAATTTTCTTAATGGTCAGTCTAAGAGAAACTGTATTAATTTTAATGCTGTCTAATTTAGCATCTTTTTCTTTTATCATTGGTATTCTTTGTGACCTGTTTAAAAACAAAAGGTTTGGCTACCACAGCATTTTCTCAGATTTTCTAGAAGTGTTATCATTTTAGCTTTTTCAATTTAGGTCTATTATCTTTTAAAAAAAATGTATATAGTGTGACGTAAGGATTCATTATTATCAATACAGATACCTCATTATTCTGAAACCATTTTTTCCATTGAATTTCCTTGACATATCTATCAAAAGTCAACTGGCTTTATATATGTAAGTATATTTCTGGCTTTCTATTCTTTTCCATTAATCTATATGTTTGTCCTTCTGACAAACCCATACTGTCTTTATAGTAAGTCTTGGTATCAGGTAGTATAGGTTCCCCAACCTTGCTTTTCCTTTTTGGCTCTTCTAGGCATTTTCATATAAATTTTATAATCAGTTTGTCAACTTTTATATAAAAGCCTGCTGGGAGGGGAGTGGGTGTAGCTCAGTGGTTGAGTACGTGGTCCCAGGTTCGATACCTAGAACCTCCTTAAAAAAAAAAAAGCCTGCAGGGATTTTGTTTTGGGTTGAGTTCATGCTACAGATCAATTTTAGAAGAATTTGCAACATACTGGGTCTTCCAATTAATGAACATGGTACGTTTCTGCATTTATTTAGATCTTTGATCACTTTTAGCACTGTTTTATACTTTATCAGTATAGAGGTCTTATGTGTCCTTCTTTAAATTAATTCTGGCAGCGGACTTGGCCCAGTGGTTAGGGCGTCCGTCTACCACATGGGAGGTACACGGTTCAAACCCCGGGCCTCCTTGACCCGTGTGGAGCTGGCCCATGCGCAGTGCTGATGCGCGCAATGAGTGCCCTGCCATGCAGGGGTGTCCCTCGGGTAGGGGAGCCCCACGCGCAAGGAGTGCGCCCCATAAGGAGAGCCGCCCAGCGCGAAAGAAAGTGCAGCCTGCCCAGGAATGGTGCTGCACACACAGAGAGCTCTCACAACAATATGACGGCAACCAAAAGAAACACAGATTCCCGTGCTGTGGGCAACAACAGAAGCGGACAAAGAAGACGCAGCAAATAGACACAGAGAACAGACAACTGGGGTGGGGGGGGAGGGGAGAGAAAGAAATAAATCTTTTAAAAAAATTAATTAATTCCTAGTTTTTTAAAAATAAAATTTTATTAAAGTATATATTCATATATGAACATACATGGACAATAAGTATATAGTAAAATCTGTGAATTTACAGAACAAACATGCGTATCATCATACAAGGCTCCCACACATCTCCCCACCACCAGTGCTTTGCATTATAGTGAAACAATTGTTACAAACTGTGAAAGAACATCCTCAAAATATTACTATTAACTATAGCTCATATCTTACTTTTGGTATATCCTCCCCCAACCTACACAATTGCTAACACCCTAGATTAGCATTATATATTTCTTATCATTCATGAAAGAACATTCTCATATTTGTCCTATTAACCACAGTACATCATCCACCACTGGATTCCCTGTGTTATACAGTCCCAGGTATAAACCCTGTGTTATACAGGATTTACAATGCTTTGTAAATCCATTCAAAGTGTACTCTTAGTGGCTCTCGTTTTCATCACAGTTGTGCTGTCATCACCGCAGTCAATTTTATTTTTATTTTTTATTTATTTCTCTCCCCTTCCCACCCCACCCCAGTTGTCTGTTCTCTGTGTCTATTTGCTGCGTCTTCTTTGTCTGCTTCTGTTGTTGTCAGCAGCATGGGAATCTGTGTTTCTTTTAGTTGCGTCATCTTGTGTCAGCTCTCCGTGTGTGCGGCACCATTCTTAGGCAAGCTGCACTTTCTTTCGTGCTAGGCGGCTCTCCTTATGGTTTGCACTCCTTGCGCATGGGGCTCCCCTACGCGGGGACACCCCTGCGTGGCAGGCACTCCTTGCACTCATCAGCACTGTGCATGGGCTGGCTCCACACGGGTCAAGGAGGCCCGGGGTTTGAACCACCGATCTCCCATGTGGTAGACGGACCCCCTAACCTCTGGGCCAAGTCCACCGCCTGCAGTCAATTTTAGAACATGTTCATTACTCCAGAAGGAAAAACCCCGTACTCTCTTACACCCCCTATTGTTATCCCTTAGTATTGAAATAATATATTCTTGCCACTGCTGCAAAATATTACATTACTGTTAACTATCGTCCATAAATTACATTTAATTGTAATTTTCCCATGTATCACCATATTCTTAGCACTTTGTAAAAGAAGAGCATTCTTATATTTATACTCTTAACCACAATCTTCATCCACCACTGAAATCACTATTACACATTCCCTAGATTTTTCTCTAGTTTCCTTTTAATTGATATCTACATCCAGAGACTACCCCTTTCAGCCACAATCATATTTCTAAATCAGCAATGTTAATTCTCACTAAAATGTGTTACCATCAACTCTGTTCATTTCCACACTGTTACAATTAACATTATTAATAATGCTGCATACATTAGGCATCATCTCCCATTCTGAACCCACCTTATAGTTCCTAGTAACCTATACTCTAGACTTTATCTCCATGAATTTACTCATTGTATGTCGTTCATAGTAGTGAGACCATACAATATTTGTCCTTTGTTCTTGCTTATTTCACTCAACATAATGTCCTGAAGATTCATTCATGTTGTCATAAGCATTCTGATTTCATTTCTTCTGACAGCTGAATAGTATTCCATTGTGTGTATATACCACATATTTTTAAAAATATATTTTCTTACAAAAGTGGTGAACTTCCAAAATAATCATCATGTTTGTAGAATTCCCATACAACAACCCTTCACCAAGACAGCCCACCATTGTGGAACATTTGTTACAGATTGTGAGATAATATCATCATACTATTATCACTAACTATGGTCCATAGCATATATTTGGCATATTTTCCCCATATCCCCCTATTATTAACATAGTACATCTTTGGCACTGATGCAAGAATATTATAGTATTGCTGTTAACTCTAGTCCATAGGTTACATTAATTGTATTTTTCCCATGCTTTTCCACTTTCCTACAACCCTGCATTAGTGACATACCTCTGTTCTAGTTCACAGAAGGACATTCTTGCATTTGTACTATTAACCACAATTCTTATCCATCTCTGGGTTCACTGTGTTATTCAGTCCCTAGATTATTCTCTAGCTTTTTAAAATTGACATTTACATCCCTGAACTACTATTTTCAGCCACAATCCCATTTTGTATATAAAATATTTTGTTTATCCATTCATCAGTTTATGAACACTTGGCCTGGTTCCATATTTTAGCAATTGTGAATAATGCTGCTCTGAACATCAGCATGAAAATGACAGTTCATGTCCTTGCTTTCAGTTCTTCTAAATATATTCCTCATAATGGGATTGCTAGATCATATGGCATTTCTATATTCAGCTTCTTGAAGAATTGCCAAACTGTCTTCCACAGAGGACTGCACCATTCTACATTCCCACCAACAGTGAAGGAGTGTTCCTATTTCTCCACATCCTTTCCAGCACTTGTAGTTTTCTATATTTTTAATTTTATTTTATTATCAATGGTCATTCTATAAGGTATGAAATGGTATCTCTTTGTAGTTTTGATCTGCATTTTCCTAATAGCAAGTGATATTGAACATTTTTTTCATATGTTTTTTGACCATTTTTATTTCCTCTTGGAGAAATGTCTATTCAAGTCTTTTGCCCATTTTTTAATTAGGTTGCTTGTCTTTTTGTCATTAAGTTGTGTGATCTTTATATAACATGTATATCAAACCCTTATTGGATATGTGGTTTCTGAATACTTTCTCCCATTGAGTCAGCTGCCTTTTTATTTTCTTGATTTTTAGGAGGTACCTGGGATTGAACCCAGGACCTCATTCATGGGAAGCAGACGCTCAACCACTGAACCACATCTGCTCCCCAATGAGAGGTGGTTTTTTCATTTGTTTGCTTTTTTAGGAGGTACTGGGGATTAGATCTGGGACCTCATACATGGGCAGCAGATCTCAGTCACTTGAGCCACATCAGCTCCTCTATTGACAAGTCTTTTGAAGAACAAAAATGTTTAATTTTGAGACGGTCCCATTTATCTATATTTTCTTTTGTTGCTCATGCTTTGTTTGTAAGTTTTAAGAAACTACCACCTACGACAAGATCTTGAAGATGTTTTCCTACATTTTCTTCTAGAAATTTTATGGTTGTCACTTTTATATTTATGTTCTTGATCCGTTTTGAGTTAATTTTTGTATAAGTTGTGAAAGAGGGGTTCTCTCTCTCTGCTTTCTCTTCTTTTCTTTCATGTATGGATATCCAGGTCTCCCAACACCATTTGTTGAATAAACTGTCCTGGCCCAGTTGGGAGGGCTAGACAGCCTTGTCAAAGATCAACTGACCATAGATGTGAGGGTCTATTTCTGAGTTCTCAATTTGGTTCCATTGATCAATCTGTCTATCTTTTTGTCAGTACCATGCTGTTTTTACCACTGTTGCTAAGAAGTATGCTTTAAAATAAGGACGTGAGAGTCCTCCAACTTCATTCTTTTCTAAGATTTTTTTTTGCTATTTCAGGGCCCTTAACCTTCCAAATAAATTTGATTATTAGCTTTTCCATTTCTGCAACAAAAGACCGTTGGGATTTTTATTGGGATTGCATTGAATATGTAAATAAATTTGGGTAGAATTGACATCTTAATGATATTTAGTCTTCCAGTCCCTGAATATAGAATGTTCTTCCATTTATTTAAGTCTTCTTTGGTTTCTTTTATCAATGTTTTGTAGTTTACTGAATACAGGTCCTTTATGTCCATGGTGAAGTTTATTCCTAAATATTCAATTCTTTTAGTCACTATTAGAAATGAAATTTTTTCTGATTTCCTCCTGATATTGCTCATCATTAGTGTACAGAAACACTACTGATTTTTGCATATTAATCTTGTAGTGTACCACTTTGCAGAACTCATCTGTTAGTTCTAGTAGCTTTGTTGTGGATTCTTCAGGCTTTTCTAGATATAGAATCATATCATCAGCGAATAGTGACAGTTTTACTTTTTTCTTTCCTTTTTGGGCGCCTTTTATTTCTTTATTTGTCCTAATTGCTCTAACTATAACATCTAGCACAGTACTGAATAACAGTGGTGACAGTGGGCATTCTTGTATTGTTCCTGATCTCAGTGGGAAAGCTTCCAGTCTTTAACCATTCAGTACAATGCTAGGTATAGGTTTTTAATATATGTACTTTACTGTATTGAGAAAGCTTCCCTCTGTTTCTAATTTTTGGAGAATGCTGTGTTTTGTCAAATGCCTTTTGTGTGTCAATGGAGAGGATCATGTGATTTTTCTTCTTCAATTTAATAATATAGTTTATTACACTAATTGATTTTCTTGTGTTGAAAAACCCTTGCATTCCTGGAATAAAACCCACTTGATCGTGGTGTATAATTCTTTTAATGTGTTTTTGGATTTGGTTTGCATGTATTTTTGAGAATTTTTGCATCTATATTCATTAGAGATATTGTTCTGTAATTTTCTTTTTTTTCATAGTATCTCTCTCTGGTTTATGTATTAGGATGATATTGGCTTCATCAAATGAATTTGGCATTGTTCTTTGCTGTTGAAGTTTTTGAAGGACCTTGAGCAAGATTGGTATTAGATTGTCTTTGGATGATTGGTAGAATTCCCCTTCAATTCCTTGAGGTGTAGTTCCATTTTTTCCCATTCTTCTTGTCTTTCCAGTTCAGATGTTATGTCCTCAATATCACTAATTCTGTCTTCCATCTATTCAAATGTGCTGTTATGTGCCTTTAATGTATTTTTATCTCATCCATTATGTCTTTCATTCCCATAAGCTGTGTTGCTTTTCTTTGCAGGCTTTCAAGTTGTTCTTTATCCCCACCCAGTGTGTTCTTTCCATGTTTTTAGGAGGTACCAGGGATTGAACTTGGGACCTCATAAATAGGAAGCAGGCACTCAACCATTGAGCTATACCCACATCCCCTGGTGTCTTCTTAAGATCCTTTATCTCTTTAGTTATATTTTCCTTCAACTCTTTGAATTGATTTAGGAGATTTGTGTGATTATCATTGCTTAGTTATCTGAAATCATGTATCTCATCAGGATATCTGGATGGGCTATATCTTCCTGTTTCTTAGAATGGCTTGTAATTTTTTGCTAGGTGTCTGAATATGTTGGTGAATTAACTATGATGGCCAATTTTTCTCTCTTGTCTAATTGAGGTTTTTTTTCACAGCTATTCTTTGATTTTTCCTTCAACTTATTCTCAGTCTTTAAAAGTGTCCTGCTTAAGTTATCAATATCAGGCCAGGGAGTCACTAATTGGGTGCAGATGGTTTCCCAGGGGTTTGGGACAAGAGAAATCTAAAAGCAGTTTAGATCTCTTCTTGCAGTTTCTTCATGCAGTTTGCAAGCCTACCAGCAGATGGCACTATCACCAAACCTTTCCAGGGAGATGTTTTTCTGATCTGGCCAGAGATTCAAAGTTGGTTCTGCTGGTCAAATTCACTGAGGACAAACCATTCTCTGCCCTCTGTGGCACCCTCCCTCTTCCCAGGGAGGAAGACATCTGTTCCCCTCTCAATTGGCTGCAGTGAGCCTCAGGTTTTATCCAGGCTGTGCATCTTGTGGGTGGGGGCTAGGTGCCATTACCGGCTGCCATGGTGGTTTAATAATTCATGGTTGTCATTTCTGGTTCTTCATCTCTGTCCCTTGCCCTCCTGAGGGTTGTGCAGCACTATCCTGGTCTGCTGATCCACCAAGCAGGTCCCTTGGACAGCTTTTTGCCCTTTCTCTATTGTTTTTCTGAGAGAGTTGAGCCCTGCCTGCCTATTCCTACATGATCTTCCTGGAGTCTTATTCCTATTTGATGTTTTTTCATACTATTGTAAATGGCATTGTCTTTCTTAATTTCATTTTAAGATTCTTCATTGGTGGTATAAGTAAATGTGATTGATTTTTGTAGACTGACAGTGCTAAATCCAACTACTAGTTTTCTTGTGGGTTCCTTAGGGATTTTCATATAAGTAAATAGGGACATTTTTATTCTTCCTTTCCAATCTCATGCTTTATATTTCTTTTCCTTTCCTTATTTCACTTCCTGAGTCCTTTAGTACAATGTTGAATAAAAGTGGTAAAACTGGGCATCCTTGCCTTGTTCCTGATTTTAGAATTAAAACTTTCAGTGTTTGCCCCTAAGTATATGTTAGCTATAGGTGTTTCATAGATATCCTTTATTAGGTTATGGAATTTCTTTCTAATCATAGCTTGTTGAAAAGTTTTTATCATGGTTGGTGTTGAATTTTGCCAAATTCTTTTTCTGCATCTCTTAAAGGAGTCATATATGTGTTTTTATCTTTTATTCTGTTAATATGGTGAATGTATTTATTGGTTTTCAAACGTTAAATTTAGCTTGCAATCCTGAGATAAACATTAGTTGATTATGATATATTACCCTTACTATATATTATTGGATTCAATTTGTTGAAATTCTAATTTTGTGTCTTTCCTGAGCAATAGTGTCATAATTTTCTTTTTGAAAAATGTTTTTGTCACATTTTGGTGTTAGAGTTATTTTGGACACAAAATGTTCCCTTCCCTATTTTCTGAAATAGTATTATAAGATTGTTGCTGTTTCTTCCTTTAAAAAGCTTCAAGGAATTCACCAGTGAAATGATTTCAGTTTAGAGTTTTCTTAGTGGGAAAGTTTGAATAAAAATTCTATTTATTTTAAGAAACATAAAACTATTCAAATTTTGTTTTTCATATTTTGCCAAACTTGGCAAATGAGTTTTTCTATTTCTTCTGAATTGTCTAATTTAATTCTCCTGGGGTCTGAAAATATACTCTGTATGATTTTGGAATATGGTTTTTCTAGGGGAACATTTCTCTGAAAAGAATTTGTTATTGATGGGTGTAGGGTTCTATAATATATTATAAATCAAGCTGGTTAAGTGTTGTTGAAATCTCCTATCTCCTTACTGATTTATCTTCCGCTTGTTCAATCAATTAGTTGGATTTTTTATTTTAATAAAAACTCACAAGGAGATTTTAAAGTTTATATGGATATACACCGGACCTAGAATAGTCAGATCAATCTTGGAAAAGAAATAAAGTATGGAGGATTTATACTACTTAATATTAAAACTCATTATAAATTATAGTAATTAGGACAGTGTAATATTATTGGTGTAAGAACAAACATTTATCGATGGAATTGAAGAGAGTCTAGAAACACACCTACACATATACAGACAACTGACTTTCTACAAATGTGTCAGTGAAACTCAATTGGGGAAAAGAGAAGCTTTTTCAACAAGTTAGGCTGGAACAACTATATATATAAGTATAGGGGAAAATTCTAATCTTGACCCATAACTCACACTGTATACAAAAATTAACTCAAGTTCCAGTATTACAAAATTGTTTCTATAAGACCAACCATCCTAATAGAAACTATAAACTCTGGATAATATTTTTCAAAAATCAACCACTGAAAATGCTGGAGAATGACCAAAAGAATATTTTTCTGGTTCATCATATACTGAGTAATTTTGGATTGTATCTCAAATGTTATCAGTTTCATGTTATAGTAACATATTCTGTTATATTGTTATATTGTTCTGACATGTTAATGTTTTTGTTGTAGGAGGTAATTAACTAGATTAGACTCAAACTGAAAACTCTGTCTCGCCTAAGTAAAACTCAGATTTTAGTTTACACTGCTCTTAATTTTTCCCACCCATGTAGGGTTGAGGGGTCAGCTAGGAACTTAGGCAGAATTTATACACAGAATTTGGGATTTTCCTTCTTTGATTCTTTTTTGGGGGATGATTCATCAATCTCTAGGAGCTTTGGGTGCCCCAGGTTCTTCCCTTGATTCTTCTGGCAAAAATATCAGGGGAGCAGATGTGGCTCAAAGCAGTTGAGCACCTGCCTCCCACATGGGGGGATCCCGGGTTTGGTTCCCAGTGCCTCCTAAAGAAGACAAACAATGAGCAGGAACAAACAAAAACAATAAGCAGATGAGAAAAAAACAAGCAGACAATGAGCAGACAACGAGCAAAAACGAACGAACAGGGAGTAAATGTGGCTTAAGCAGTTGAGTGCTCACTTCTCACATGGAAGGTCCTGGGTTCAGTTTCTGTTGCCTCCTAAAGAAAAAACAATACAGACAATGAGCAAACAATGAGCAAAAGCAATGAACAAAAACAATGAGCAAACAGATGAGGGAGCCATCAGTGGGGGCAGGGCAGGAAAGATGTCAAATTTTTATGGGAATTTTATTTGCCTGTACTGCTGCCAGGAATGAAGCTACTTTCAACACAAACCTGGGGCGGGGGGGGGGGGGGGGCGGAGGAGAACTCACTGTTTGCTTTATCACTCCCTCCAAGTTTCGATTCCCCTCCAAGATCTGTCTATTTTTGTTCGCTGTCCCAGTAGGTGTTGTTTTATTCTTGTTTGTTTGTGTACAGAGATTACAGTTATTATCTGTAGAAAGGTCTATTTTAGGAGCATATTTCTCTATACTACAAGAGGCACTCTTACATTGACCTTGTTTTCTGATACCTTGCTAAATCCACTCTTTGTTTCTGATGGGTCTTTTTGTAAATTCCTTTAAAACTTTCTGCATACATTATCATGTCATTTTTTTTTCTTTCATAATTGAGATTTTATTGGTTGTTTTGAAGATCAGCACAGACGTTATGAACAATTTGTACACAATTCTTAATGTATGTACCGAAAACCTAAAAAGCCATGTAGATGTTTTTCTGAAGTTATTCCAGTGACTTTCCAGCTTAAAATCTGGGGGCAAAGGGGAGCTCTATCACATTCCCCAATGGAACAACAACAATCCCCCAAGTGTAATGGCTAAGACCAATAAAGAAGAATGGTCCAACATAGAGCCCTTGATACTAATGACTATGCTTGTGAGCCTGTGTGCCTGAAACAAGAACTAGGCCTAGAGCTGCAGGGTGCCTAAAAGTTACCTCCTGAGAGCCTCCATGTTGCTCAAATGTGGCCAGTTTTGAAGCCAAACTCAGCATGTAAATGCATTACCTTCCCCCCAGTGTGGGACATGACTCCCGGGGATGAGCCTCCCTGGCCCCAAGGGATTACTACCAAGTACCAGCTGATGATGTAACTAGAAAACAACCTTGAATAAAAGGGTCAACTCAGACCAGCAGAATATCTCAGCCTATATGTAATATAAGGTATCAAAAATGCTTTTTGACCTTGAATAAAAGGGGGAAATGGAAAGGACAATGAGTTTATATGGCTATGAGTCTCCAAAAAAGAGTTGGGAGGTCATCAGTGGGGTCGCTCTTACGCATGCCTCAGCAGGGTCCCAGAGACAGCCAAAGTAGATACAAGCCCAGGTACTGGTTCTTCTGAGGGCTACAGAGACCCACAGGTTCTATGGTCATGGCAGATGGAATTCAGTGCCATGTCAGTTGGCCCTACTTTGGAATTTGTGTTCCTGAGTGTGATGGAGTTGAACTCAGATGTGATCTTTGTTCACAAGCCTCTCCTGTTACTTTTACTGGGGTTTTGTGTATGCTCAGGGGACCTGAATCTCTGGACTGTCCATGTGATTGCCAGATCCTGAGCCTCAACAGACCTGCAACTCCTACCCTCTGGTTTATTGGACTTACTCCAGCCAGCTAACAGGGACGTGAAGAAGGTCAACCACCACACCATGGAGCCAAGAGTGCCTATAACTGCCAGCAGGAGAATTGCATCCATCATCCATGTGGAATCTAAGCCCCCTCTTGATATAGAGGTGGGGTGGACATAACCATCTCAGGGTCCACAGAATGGAGGAATAGTGTATGGATTAGAGTGGACTTACTGATATTCTATTCTGGAACTATTGTGATTAGTAATGGAGGAAGATGTAGCAATGATGTGGAGAAAGTGGCCATAGTAGCTGCTGAGGGTAGGAAATGGGAATAAGAGATGTGATGTGGAGGCATTTTCGGGACTTGGAGTTGTCCTGGGTGGTATTGTGGGGACAGTTACTGGACATTGTATGTCCTCCCATGGCCCACTGGGTGGACTGGGTGAGAGTGTAAACTACAATGTAAACCACTGTCCATGTGGTGCAGCAGTGCTCCAAAATGTATTCACCAAATGCAATGAATGTGCCATGATGATGAAAGAGGTTGTTGATGTGGAAGGAGTGGGGTAAGGAGGGTGGGGGCCCTATGAGGACCTCATATTTCTTTAATGTAACATTAAAAAAAGAAAAAAGAAAAAAAACACCTTACCGTTAGAGGAACAAGGTTAAGAATTACATTGAGTATATCATCAGAAACCATGCAAGCAAGAAGAGGGTGGACTGAACTATTTAAGGTATTGAAAGAAAAAAAACCCCACTAACCTAGAATTCTATGTCAAGAAAAAAATTACTCTTCAAAAGTGAATGAGAAATAAAGAATTTTTCAGACAAATGAATCTTGAGGGAATTCATCACAAGTAGACCTGACCTGTAACAAATGTTAAAAGTTCTTCATAGAGAAGGAAAATGATATATGTCAGAAATTGGGGTCTACATAAAGAAAAGAAGGGCATTGGAAGAGGAATAAATTAAGGAAAAATACACTCTTTTTCTTATTCTAAATTGATCTAATAGGTAACTGTTCAAAGTAATAATAGGGACAATATGTTTGGGTGATTATAGTGACAATATTAAAAGGTATGGGAGGGAGGAATTGGGAATACTGAGCAATAAGGTTCCTGGACTACCCATAACAGAGAAGAGGTGTTATTTGAAAGTGGAATTAGACTGGTTTTAAATGTATATTGCAAACTCTAGTACAACTGCTAAAACTATTTAAAAAGAAGTATAATTAATAAGCTAAGAATATAGAGGAAATGGAATAATATAAAATGCTTGATTAAAACCAGAGAAAGCAGAGAAAGGGAAAGATTTTTTTTAAAAAGAAAGAATATGTGCAATAAACAAAAAGTAGTAGGTGTTATTAAAACCAGCTATATCAATAATCACTTTTAAAGTGAATGGTCTAAATTTGCCAAATAAAAGACAGCTACTGTCAGAATGTATTTTAAAAAAAGCCAAGGCCCAACTGTATGTTGTCTACAAGAAACACTATAAACACATAGATAGGTTAAAAGCAAGGATACCAATAGATTGAAAGTGAAAGGTTGGAAAAGATATTCCACACGTGCAGTAATTTTTTAAGAAGCTGGAGCTATACTTATATTGGATGAAAGAATTTAAGAGAAAAAAATGATTAGAGACAAGGAAAGACATTATATATTAATAAAAGGAGCAATTCACAAGGAAGAAATAAAAAACATAAATATATAGAGCACCTATATACATTTATGTCGCATGATACATGAGGAAAACACTGACTGAAAGGAGGGATAAATATCTCAATTATAGTAGGAGACTTCAATTTATCACTCTCAACATTGGATAGTACATCTGAGTGGAGGATCAATGAAGAAATAGAGAGCTTGAATAATATGATAAATGGACTAAACCTAATAGACATGTAGAGAACATTGCATCCCAAAACAGCAGGATATACATTCTCCTCAAGCACTCATGGATCTTTCTCCAGGATACACCATATGTTGGGTCACAAGGCAGATCTCAATAAATTCAACATGATCAAAATGCTTTCTCTGATCTTAATGAAATAAAGTTGAAAATCAACAAGAGTTGGAAAAGGGAAAATTAACAAATACGTGAAGATTAAACAAGACACTCTTAAGTAATCAGTGGATCAAAGAAGAAATTGTGGGAGAAATCAATAAATATCTTGAGACAAATGAGAATGAGAACACAACATATCAGAACCTATGGGATGCAGACTAAGGCAGTGCTGAGAGGGAAATTTATAGCCCTCAATGCTTACATTAAAAAAGAAGAAAGAGCTAAAATCAGTGACCTAACTACACAGCTGGAGGAACTAAAGAAGAACAGCAAACTATTCCCAAAGCAAGTAGAAGAAATGAAATAACAAAGATTAGAGCAGAAATAAATAAAATTAAGAACAACAACAGCAAAAAAGTAGAATTTAACAAAAGTAAAAGTTGATTCTTCCTCAGTCTTGAGGATTTAGGGATGATGATGCTCCTCAGATTGAGAGGGAACTTAGATCCCATGAGGCAGATGTATGGAACTGTCTTGCTTGCAGTTGCAGCCACTCTCCATTTCCTGGGATGGGTGTTGTCCACCATTGTCCTTTTTTTAGTTGTTCTGGGTAAGTCCAGTGAACTGGAGAGTAGGTGTTGCAACTCTGTTGAGATTCAGGGCTCAACTGGCATATGAACAGACTGAAGATTTAAGTCTCTGGAACATATATTTAACAAGTATAGTGCTAATTAGATTGAGGAAGAAACAAACATAAGGGGGAGAATGCAAATATGGACTAAAGCAGACATTATTATTCTAGCAATAGAATAACTTATATCACTGATATAAGGGCAATGGCTACCAGAGGTTCTGAGAGGAGAAGGGAAGAATAGGTGTATCATGGGGGCATTTTATGGACATTGGAATTGACCTGCATGACATTGCAATGACAGGTACAGGCCATTATGCATTTTGCCAAAACTTATAAAATTGTGCAGGGCAAAGTGTAAACTATAATGTAAACTATACTCCATGGTTAGAAGCAATGCTTCAATATGTGTTCATCATTTGTAACAAATATACCACACTAATGAAAGATGTTGTTAATGTGGGAAAGTGTGGGAGGGGGAGAGGATGGGGTAAATGGGAATCCCTATATTTTGGATATAACATTTATGTAATCTAAAACTTCTTTAAAAATAAAAAAGATATTTTTAAAAAGTTAGTTCTTAGAGAATATTAACAAAATCAACAAACCCTTAGATAGACTGACAGAGAAAGAAAAGAGAATATGCAAATAAATAAAATAAAAAATAAAAATGGGACATTACTACTAACCCCAAAGAAGTAAGAGATCAAAAGAGGATACTGTGAACAACTATAAGCCAACAAACAATGTAGATGAAATTGAAAAATTCCTAGGAATGTATGAATAACCTACATTGACTCTTGAAGAAACAGAAGACTTGAAATCTAGTCATGAAAAAGATTCCATTTACAATAGCGACTAAAAGAATAAAATATTTAGGAATTAACAGTATGTAAAGCAATTGTACAATGCATTCATAAAAGAAATTTTCAAAAAACCTAAATAATTGGAAGGACATTCCATGCTCATGGATTGGAAGACTAAATATCATTAAGATGTCAGTTCTGCCAAAATTGATATACAGATTCAATGCAATCCCAACAATTCCATCAGCATTTTTTAAAAATGGAAAACACAATTATTAAAAATTTGGAGGGTAAGGGGCCCTGAATAGCCAGAAACATCTTAAAAAGGAAAAGCAAAGTTGGAGGACTCTCACTTCTGGATATTAAATCATATTACCTAGCTACAGTGGGGAAAAAAGCATCTTACTGGCATAAAGATAGACACATAGAACAGTGGAACTGAATTGATGGTTCAGAAACAGACCCTCACATCTATGGTCAAGTGATTTTATAGAAGCTTGTCAAATCCACCCAGCTGGATAAAAACAGTTTATTCAACAAATGGTGCTGGGAGAACTGGATATCCATAGCCAAAAGAAAGAAAGGGGACCCCTATCTCACACCTTATACAAAAATTAACTCAAAATGGATAAAAGACCTAAATATAAAAGCTAGAACCATAAAGCTCCTAGAAGAAAATCTAGGAATACATCTTCAAAGACCTGGTGGTAGGTGGTGCATTCTTAAGCTTTACACCAAAAGCATGAGCAATGAAAGAAAACACAGATAAATAGGACCTCCTCATCTTTAAATACTTTTGTGATTCAAAGGACTTTGTCAAGAAGGTGAAAAGGCAGCCCACATAAAGGGAGAAAATATTCGGAAACTACATATCCAATAAGTGTTTGATTTCCATTCTAGATAAAGAAATCACACAACTCAACAATGAAAGAGCAAGCAATCCAATTTAAAAATGGGCAAAAAACTTAGACATTTCTCCAAAGAGAAAATACAAATGGCCAAAAAGGACATGAAAAAATGTTCAGTTATCACTAGCTATTAGGAAAATCAAAATCAAAATCACAATGAGACATCATCTCACACCTCATAGAATGGCCATTATTTTAAAAAACAGAAAACAATGCTGCAGAGGATGTGGAGAAATAGAAACACTTCTTCACTGTTGGTGGGATTGTAAAATGGTGCAGCTCTGTGGAAGACAGTTTGGCAGTTCCTCAGGAGGCTAAATATAGAACTGCCATATGATCCAGCAATTCCTCTACTAGGAATATATCCAGAAGAACTGAAAACTGTGACATGAACAGACATCTGTACACTATTGTTCACAGCAGCATTGTTCACAATTGCCAAAAGATGGAAACAACCCATGTGTCCATCAACCAATGAATTGATAAACAAAATGTGGTATATCCATATGATAGAATACAGTGCTGCAGTAAGAAGAAATGAAATTGAGACACATATGGTATATGGATGAATCTTGAAGACCTTATGCTAAGTAAAATAAGTCAGACACAAAGGACCAATATTGTGTAGTCTCACTAATATGAACCAAATATGAAGTATAAATGCACGGACTTAAAACCTAAAGTATAGGTTATTAGGAGATAAGAGGAGGGCTATGAAGGAGTACTGATGCTTAATGTATGTAGAAGTTTTAATTAACTTGACTCTAAATGTGTGGAAATGGGCAGAGTTGATAGTAATACATATAGTGAGTAGCAGCAGGTTTATAAGTGGGATTGTGGCTGTAGTCTAGGGACATAAATGTCAATTGAAAGAAAGCTAGAGAATAATCTAGGGACTGAATAACACAATGAACCCAGGTGTGGATGAGAATTGTGGTTAGTAGTACAAATGCAGGAATGTCCTATGAATAGAACAGATGTATGTCGCTATTGCAGGGTGGTGGGAATGTGGATAAGCATGGGGAAAATACAATTAATGTAACCTGTGAACTATAGTTGACAGCAATACTGTAATGTTCTTCCATCAATGCCAGAGATCTGTGTTAGTAATAGGATATGGAAAAAATATGCTGAACGTATGCTATGGACCATAGTTAGTGTTAATAATCTGATGATATTATCACATAATCTGTAACGAATGTTCCACAACAGTGTGGTGTGTTGGTGAGGAGTTGTTGTATAGGAATTCTACACATATGCATGATTGTTTTGTAAGTTCACAACTTCCGTAATATTTTTTACATGGTGTGTGGATGTGGCTCAAGTTGTTGAGCTCCCTTCTCCCACACAGAACATCCCAGGTTCAATTCTTGGTGCTGCCTGGAAAAAAAAACAAGCAAAACAAAAAAATCCAACTCAGGGAAGCCAATGTGACTCAGTGGTCAAGCTCCAGTTTCCCACATATGAAGTCCCAGGTTCAATTCCCAGCTCCCAGTACCTCAAAAAAAAAAAAAAAGTAAAGACATAGAAGAGAAAGGGCAAGATGCAAGATGTGGCAGAGTAAGGAGATCCAACAGTCAGCTCATCCTGCAGGGCAGTTAGTAATCAGTCAGAGCTATCTAAAGCACCTGTTTGGGGGCCCCAGGAGACCAGGAGAGCATCCTGCAACATCCTTGGAAGTGCAGAAGGAGAAGACTGCCCATCTGCAGTGAATATTCATGAGTAGAGGCACTCCATGCCACTGAGGCTGGTGTCCGTCCCCCACTGGTAGCACAAGCCACCTTTTGAGCTATTCCCTGGATGATGTAGGAAGCTCCATTTCCCATATATGGGGGAGGAAGAGACGGTTAGGCACTAATTTTCAGCTACTGATTATTAAATTCGGCTGACTAAAGTACAATCCTAAGATCAGCTGAAGTTTGAGCCTGTCCAAGTCGGAAAGAGTTCAGTAGCCTCCATTTTAAATCAGCTCCTGGCATGAGAGGAAGTGGGGCTGATTGAAAATCACAGTGAAGGTAGGGACTGGCTTGTTTCCTCCCAGGTCAGATTGCAGTCCTAGCCTAGGCTCCATACCCACTTGCAGCAGGAAGGAAGCTTGGGGGACCTACACCAGCTTCTCCAGGCAACTGCAGGAGCTTTCACCCACACAGACTAGACTGGTGGGCAAACCTATGGATACATCTTTGCCCCCATTAGGATAGGAGGGGAGCAGGGATTTCTCAGACTCTATGGCAACTGCAGCCGCTTTCAGCCCACATGAGCTCAATTATTGGACACAACTCTGGCTTCATTCCCAACTCTGACAGGGCAGAAGAGGCAGAGCTCCCTCAGCCCCTCCAGGCAACCGCAGGGACCTTTGGCTTGCACAGACTAGAATGTTGGGCACTCCTATGGATCCATCCCTACACCTGGCAAGGCAGAAGGGATAGTGCTCCCCCAGCCTCTTCAAGCAAGTACAGCTGCTTTTGACCCACAAGAACTAGATTATTGGACACATCTCTGGCTCCGTCTCCATCCCAGAAAGAGCATGGGAAGGGACAGTGCTCCCTCAGCCTCTCCAGGCAACTGCAGCTACTTTTGGCCCGCACAAACTAGATTATTGAAAACATCTGTGGCACCATCCCTGCCCCTGACAGCAGGAGAGGTTTCCCCTGCCTCTTCAGGCAACTGCAGGTGCTTTCACCCTGCATGAAATGGGTTGGTGGACACATCTTTGGCTCCATGCTTGCCCCAAGCAGGGCAGGAGGAGGGATAGTGCACCCTCAGCCTCTCCAGGCAACTGCAGCCACTTTCAGCCTGCACAAACCACATTATGGACACATCTGTGGCTCCACCACCACCTCTGATGCAGAGGAGGTGGAACAGTTCTCCCTCATCCTCCTCAGGCAACTGCAGTCACTTTCAGCCTGCACGGACCAAGTTGCTGGGCACACCAGAGACGCCATTCCTGCCCCTGGCAAGGGAGAAGGGGGATGGTGCTTTGTTTGTCTAGACAAGGAAGGTCTCTAATAGGGGGGGAAATTCACTAGGAGAAAATAACAGTCATAAATATATATGCACATAACCAGGATGCATCAAATTACATGAGGTAAACCCTGGCAAAACTGGAGGGAGAAATAGATATCTCTACAATAATAGTTGGAGACTTCAGCGCCGCACTTTCATCATTGGATAGATCATCTGATGAGAGGATCAATAAAGAAACAGAACGCTTAGGGTCAATAATAGGGGGATATAGGATTTTTTATTTTGACTAAGGAAAACTTTCAAAAGTTGACTGCACAACTCTGTGATGAAAGTGAGAGCCAGTGAGTGTACACTTTGGATAAAATGTACAAGGCATGGGGCTGTATAACACAGTGACCCATGTGGTGGAAGATGAAATGTGCTTAACAATACAAATATGAGAGTGTTCTCTCAAGAACTATAACAAATGTACAATACTGATACATGGTGTTAATAATAGGGGGTGTGTGGAAAGAATATACCATGTGTATGCTATAGAACAGTGTTAGTGGTAATAGTCTGATAATGTTCTTTCATAATCTGTAACAAATGTCCCACAACAATGTGAAGTGTTGGTGGGGAAGTGATGTATGGGAATTTTGCACATTATGCTTGATTGTTTTGTAAGCTCACAACTTCTCTAATAAAAGAAAAAAGAAAAAAAGAAAAAAAAGTGTGGAGAAAAACATATTATGCCAGTCTAATCAAAAGAAAGCTGGAGTAACTATGTTAATTTCAGACAAATCAGATTTCAGAACAAGGAAAATTATTAGGGATGAAGAGTACCATTACATAGTGATAAAGGGGTCAATTACCCAAGAAGACATAACAGTCCTTAATGTGTATGCTCCTAATCAGAAAACATCAAAATACATGAGACAAAAACTGATAGAGCTGCAAGGAGAAATTGACAAATCCACTATGATAGTTGGAGACTTCAACAACTGTCTTTCAGTAATTGATAGATCCAGCAAACAGAAAATCAGTAAGGAGTTGAACAGCACTGTCAACCAACTTGATGTAGTTAGCATTTACAGCATAGTTCATTCAACTTCAGGTGATACATTATGCTCAAGCTCACATGAAATTCACCAAAATGGATCATATTTGGGGCCACAATGCAAACCCTAACAAATTTAAAAGAATAAAATGCATACAAATTATGCTCTCAGACAGCAGTGTAATAA
This sequence comes from Dasypus novemcinctus, assembly GCF_030445035.2. Classification (NCBI taxonomy): domain Eukaryota; kingdom Metazoa; phylum Chordata; class Mammalia; order Cingulata; family Dasypodidae; genus Dasypus; species Dasypus novemcinctus. The sequence continues at coordinate 55,776,803 of NC_080704.1, read as the reverse complement.
AACTAGAAATCAATAACTGAAAGATAGTTGGAAAAGCTAAAAATATTTAGATATTATTTAACACTTCTAAATAGCACATCTGTCAAAGAAGTTTCAAAGGAAAGTAAATAGTTTGAACTAAATGAAAATGAAAATACAACTTAAAAGTTCTGCAATGCAGCAAAAACGGTGCTTACAGGGAAATGTTCAGCATTGAATGAATATATTAGAAAAGAAGAAAGATTTTAAAAATCAATTAAGTTTCCCCCTTAGGAAACCAGAGAAATTAAAAGCAATGTAACCCTAAAGCAAGCAGAATAAAATAAATAATATCTACCTAGGCTAACCAAGAAAAAAAGGAAGAAAATGCAAATTAACATCAGAAGTGAAAAAAAAAACAAACAAAAAAAACATCAGAAGTGGACATAAAGCAGACAAATAAAAGAATATATGAACAATCTATGTTCACAAATTTGGTAACTTAGATCAAACGGACCATTTCCTTGAAAGACACAAACTCAAGCTACCAAACTCACATAAGGATAAACAGATAATCTCAAAAGACCTATATCTATTAAAGAAAAGAATCAATAATTAATAACTTTCAAAAAAAAAGTAAGCACCAGGCCCAGATGGTTTAACTGATGAATGCTACCAAAGATTTAAAGAAGAAATTATACCAATTCTCTACCATTTCTTCCAGAAAATAAAAGCAAAGGGAACACTTCCTAATTCATTTTATGAGGCCAGCATTACACTAATATCAAAACCAAATAAAGACATTACAAGAAACAAAAACTATATGCCAGTATCGCTTATGAACATGGATGAAAAAATCCTCAACAAAATATTATAAAATCAAATTCAAAATATATAAAAGAATTATACACTGTGGCCAAATGGGATTTTTTCCAGGTATGCAAGGCTAGTTAAACATTTGAAAATCAATAATGTAATCTACCATATCAAAAGGTTAATGAAAAAGAGCATTTGATCCTATCAACTGATGCAAAAAAGGCATTTGACAAAATTCAACATCCATTCGTGTTAAAGACTCTCACCAAACTAGGAGTAGAGAGGAACTTTCCCAACTTGGTAAAAAATCTATAAAAATCCTACAGCTAATACCATATTTAACAGTGGGTTTAACTGGATGTTTTCCTCCTAAGATCAGGAAAAAAATAAAGATAACCCCTCTCACCACTCCAATTTAACATCATACTGGAAGTCCTAGCTAGTACAATAAGATAAGAAAATGAAATAAAATGTACACATATTGGGAAGGAAGAAGTAAAGCTGTCTTTGTTCATATATAACTAATTGTTTCTATAGCAAATCCCCAATAATTAAAAAAAACTCCTGGAATTAACAAGCGAGTATAGCAATGTTGCAGGATAGAATGTCAGTATGCAAAAGCCAAATGGTTTCCTATATACCAGCAATGAACAACTGGATAATTATTTGTTTACTTATTTATTTTTCATTATTTGGTAAGTTGTGGTTTACAGAACAATCATGCTTAAAATACAGAATTCTCATATAACATTGTATTCTTAATACCTTGCATTGGTGTGAAAATTTTGTTAAAATTAATGATAGCACATTTTAAAAATTGCACTATTATCTATAGTTCATGGTTTAATTTAGGGCTCACTGTTTGTGATGTGTGGTTCCATGCATATAAAAAATTGTTCTGTTACTATATATACAATCTAACATTTCCCCTTTTAATCACATTTAGATATATATTTATTTCATGCTGTTAATTGTGTTCTCAGTGTTGTGCTACCATCACCACCATCCATAACCAAAACCTTTCCATCATCCTAAACAGAAATATTTTAAGCCTTCACTTCCCATTCCCTATCTCCATCCTGCCCCTGGTAACCTATTTTCTGGATTCTGACTCTTCGTGCTTATTTTAATTATTTCATATCAGTTAGATCATACATTATTTGTCCTTTTGTCTGGCTTATTTCACTCAACATGATGTCTGCAAGGTTCATCCATGTTTTCGCATGTACCAGAACTTCATTCCTTTTTATGGCTGAATAATATTTCATTGTACATATATTCCAAATTTTATTTAGCTGTTCATTGGTTGATGGATACTTGGGCAATTGTGACTAATGCCTCTGTGAACACCGGTGTGCAAATATCTGTTTGAGTCCCTGTTTGCAGTTCTTTTGTATATATACCTAGTAGTGGGATTGCCAGGTCATATGATAGTTCCATACTTGACTTTCTGAGGAACTGTCTTCCACAGTGGCTGCACCATTTTACTTTGACACCAGCAACAAGTGAGTGTTCCCATTTCTCTGCATCCTCTCCAAAACTTGTTATTTTCCATTTTTTCATAGCAGCCATTCCAATGGGTATGAAATGGTAACACATTGTGATTTTGACTTGCATTCCCTGTTGAATAATGATGTTAAGCAGCTTTTCTTTTTTTTTTTCTTTTTTCTTTTTTAATTATTTATTTATTTTTAAAAAATTACATTCAAAAAATATGAGGTCCCATTCAACCCCCCCGCCCCCACCCCCCACTCCCCCCCTCAGCAACACTCTCCCATCATCATGACACATCCATTGCACCTGGTAAGTACATCTCTGAGCATCACTGCACCCCTAGTCAATGGTCCACATCATAGCCCACACTCTCCCATGTTCCATCCAGTGGGCCCTGGGGAGATCTACAATGTCCCGTAATTGTCCGTGAAGCACCACCCAGGACATCTCCTCGTCCCAAAAACGCCTCCACATCTCATCTCTTCCTCCCATTCCCCAAACCCAGCAGCCACCATGGCTACACTTCCCACACCCATTCCACATTTTCTCTGTGGACATTGGATTGGTTGTGTCCATTGCACATCCATGTCAAGTGGGGGCTTAGATTCCACATGGATACTGGATGCACTCCTCCTGCTTTCAGTTGTAGACACTCTAGGCTCCATGGTGTAGTGGTTGACCTTCTTCAACTCGATGTTAGCTGAGTGGGGTAAGTCCAATAAATCAAAGTGTAGGAGCTGAAGTCTGTTGAGGCTCTGGGCCTGGGTGTCATATTATCAGTCCAGAGATTCAAAACCCCTAAATATATCTAAAACCCCAGCACCAACTACAATTCCATTAAAGTAGCATGCAAGTCTTGTGAAAAGAGATCCCCTCTGAGTCCAATTCCATCACTCAGAAACACCAGCTCCAAGGAAGGGCCATCTGCCATGGCAGTGAACCCCATCTGACCATAGGACCCGTGGGTCTCTTTATCCCTCAAAAGAACCAATACCTGGAGTTGTATCTACTTTATCTGTCTCTCAGACTCTTTGAGCAGCTTTTAATGTGCTTTTTGGCCATTTGCATATCTTCTGTGGAGAGATGTCTGTTCAAGTCTTTTGCCCATTTTTGAATTGTGTTGTCTTTTTGTTATTAAGTTGAAGGATTTCTTTATCTCTTCCAAATATTAAATCTTTATCAGATATGTGGTTTCCAAATATTTTATCCAATTGTGTAAGTTGTGGTTTTAGTTTGTTAAAAGCTGCTGGGAGCAATATACCAGAAATGGATTGGCTATTGTAATGTGAATTTATTAGGTGAAAAGTTTACAGTTAAGAGGTTGTGAAAATTTCCAAAGCAAGGCATATCAGAGATGCTGTCTTACTGAAGGTCAGTTGCTGGTGATCTTGGGGACTCCTGCCATGTGGCAAGGCACAATGGCAACTCTGCCAGTCTCTGCCTTCTTCTCCCAACTCACTTTATCCACAAGCTCATTTGTGGACAATCAGGCACATGGCAGTGTCTGCTCATCTCTACCCTCTCTGCCGGGCCTCATTGCTTCAGCTTCAGTCTCCTCCATCTGTGGCTTCTCTCTCTCCTGAGTTTGCCAACTTCTGGAGGTTCTCTTTCTTTCTGCAGCCTTTTTCTCTGTGTCTGCAGCTTTTTAAAAAAATTCTTCCATTTATAAAGGACTCCAGTAAGAGGATTAAGACCCACTGTGGGCCATGCCTTAACTGAAGTAATCTAATAAAAAGCCCATAACTGAAGCCTAATCAAAAGACCCTACTTAGAATAGATTTACTCCCACAGGAATGAATTAGCTTTAAGAACATTATTTTCTGCGGTCTATACAGCTTCAATCCATCACAGTCCACCCTCTGGACCCAAAAAATACATATTCATTCCATCACTATATCCTAAAGCCTTAAATCATTTTAGTAAGAATATTAAGTAAAAAGTTTCATCAAAATCAGTTACAGGTGTGGTCTGTCCTAAGGCACAATTCCCCTCCACTTGTGGACCTGTGAAACTTAGAAAACTATTTATCTTCTCCCAATATACAATTGAGGGACAGTTATAGGATAAATATTTGCATTTCCACAGGGAGAAATTGGAAGGAAAATAGGGTCACGGGTCACAAACAATCCCAAAACCCCATAGGGCATGCTCCATTATGTTTCAAGTTGATTCTCTATAGAATGATATATCATTCAATCTTATATTTACTTATTGATCTGACTCAATATTCTATCTATTATTGAAGTGGTATATTAAATTGTTCTACTGTTAATATAAAATCCTCAGTTTCTCCCTTCAAATCTGTCATTATTTGCTTCATATATTTTGGGTCTGTCCTGTTAGGTGCATTTGTATTTATAATTATTACACTTTCTTGTTGAATTGTCCCTTTACAAGTATATAATGACCATCTGACTTAAAGTCTGTTTTATCTGATATTATTATAGCTACCCCAGCTCATTTATTAAAAGATTTTATTTTTATTTTACTTATTTATTTTTATCTACCCCCCTCCCCCAGATAGTTCTTTTGTCTTTCTGCTCATTGTTTGTTTGCTTGCCTTCTTCAGGAGGCACCAGGAACTAAACGCAGGACCTCCCACATGGGAGGCAAATGCCCAATGATCTGAACCACATCTGTTCCCCATGGGCTACAGCATCTGCTGGCTTGTGGCATCTGCTAGTTTCTGCAGGGTGTAGTGTCTAGCTCTCATTGCTGTGGGGTGCAGCATCTAGCTTTCATTGCAGTGGGGTACAGGGCATCTGGCTCTCATTGCATTGTGGTGTGGGTGTCTAGCTCTTGTTGTGGCAGGGTGCAGCGTCTAGCTCTCATTGTGGTGAGTGCAGGCATCTAGCTCTTGTAGCATCTAGCTTTCGTTGAAGCAGATGTGGACATCTGCTTGATTTCTTTAGGAGGCACCAGGACCTAAACCCAGGACCTCCCATGTAGTAGGTGGGTTCCCAACTAGTTGAACCACCTCTGCTTCCCCAAGCTTTCTTTTGGTTACTGCTTGCATGGTATATTTTTCTACCCTTTGCTAACTTTCATCCTACTTTTATCTGAATTTAAGGTGAGCCTCTTGCAGATAGTATATATTTGGGTTGACCTTTTTTGTCCATTCTGCCATTATCTGCCAATTGACTGGAGAGTTTAATCCCTTTACATTTAAAGCCACTACTGATAATAAAGGACTTCCTTTGATTATGCCTATTTTTATATTTACTTGATATTTTGTGTTCTACCATATTGAGTGCCTTCTCATTACTATCTGGATATGTTTTTTATTTATTTTCCTTAAAATTTAACATCCTATACATATGACAATCAAAGTTGGTTTGATACCAACTTAACTTCAATAGCGTACACATGTATTTTTCCTATATCCCTCTGTCCCCCCACCTTTTTTGTACTTGTTACCACTTATATTGTTGTACATTACCATGTCTGAAACTATAGATTTATCATTACATTTTGTGTATTTACATTTTAACACCTGTAGGAAGTAAGTGGAGTTACATACCTAACAGTGCACTACAACAATACTGGTATTCTTAATTACCCAAATAGTTATGGGCATACCCATTTGTTTATGCCTCTTTGGCCCACTATCTTAGTGTCCTTTCCTTTCAGTCTGAAGAACTCCCTTTACCATTGCCTATAGAGCAGGTCTAGTGGTGACGAATGCCCTCAGTTTTTGTTTATCTGGGGATATCTTAATCTCTCCCTAATTTTTTAAAGAAAGTCTCGATGGATATAAAATTCTTGATTGTCAGTTGTTTTCTTTCAGCACTCAAGTATTTCAACCCACTGCTTTCTTGTGTCCATGGTTTCTGATGAGAAATTGGCACTCAATCTAATTTGGATTCCCTTGTACATAATATGTTGCTTTTCTCTTGCAGCTTTCAGAACTTTCTCCTTGTCCTTTGCATTCAATAGTATGATCAATATATAATAGGGTGTAATTTTGTTCATGTTTATCTTCTTTGGTGTTCTCTGGGCTTCTTGAATGTACCTATTCATTTCTTTTGTTAAGTTTGGGAAGTTCTCTGTCATTTCTTTGAATATTCCTTCTGCCCCTTTCTTTCTTTCTTCTTCTGGATTCCCATAATGCATATGGTAGTATGCTTGATGGTTTCCCATAAGTGTCTTAGGTTATTTTCCCTTTTTATAATTCTTTTTTCTTTCAGCTCCTCAACTTGACTCATTTCAAGTGTCTTGTCTTCAAGTTTACTGAATCTTTTTTTCTGCCTTCCCCAGTTTGCTCTTGAAACCTTCTTTGGTGGTTTTTCATTTCAGTTATTGTGGTCTTCAACTCCACTAACTCTGTTCGGTTCTTTTTTATAATTTCTGTTTCTTTAATATGATTCTTATATTGCTCATTCACTGTTTTCCTGATATACTTTAGTTCTTTCTCTTGAGCATTTTTAAGATAATTTTTTAAAGGCTTTGTTCAGTATATTCACATTCTGGTCTTCTTCATTGCTGCTTTCTGAATTTTTATCCTCTTCCTTTGGATTACACATCATTTCCTGTTTGTCTTTATTTGTCTTACACTCTTGTTGCACATGGTACATTTTTAAAATATATATATATATTTTTAAAAGATACATAGATTACATAAAATGTTACATAAAAAAATAAGGGATTCCCATATACCTCACTCCCCACACCTCCCACTTTTCCCACATTAACAACTTCTTTCATTAGTATGGTACATTCATTGCAATTGATGAACACATTTTGGAGCAATGCCATTAAGCATGGATTATAGTTTACAATGTACTTTATACTCTCTCCCACTCCATCCTGTAGGTTATGGAAGGATATATAATATCCTGTATCTGTCTTTGCAGTGTCATTCAGGACAATTCAGTCCCAAAAATGCCCCCATATTATACCTCTTTTTCTCTCTCCCTGTGTTCAGCAACTCCAGTGGCCACTGTCTCCACATCAATGATATAATTTCGTCCATCACTAGAATAAAAATAATTCTATAGTAGAATACCAGTAAGTCCACTCTAGTCCATATTTTATTCCCCAATCCTGGGGTCTCTGGGATGACGTATTAGTCAGCCAAAGGGGTGCTGATGCAAAATACTAGAAATGGGTTGGTTTTTATAAAGGGTATTTATTTGGGGTTGGAGCCTACAGATACCAGGCCATAAAGCATAAGTTACTTCCCTCACCAAAGTCTATTTGGAGCAAGATGGCTGCCAACATCTGCAAGGGTTCAGGCCTCCTGGGTTCCTACGTTCCTAGGGCTTGTTTTTCTCTGGGTTCAAGGTTCCTTTCTTCCTGGGGATGGCTTCTCTTTGCTCTGTGAGCTTACTTCCCAGGGCTCCAGCTTAAGTCTTCAGCATCAAACTCCAGCATCAAAACTCCAACATCAGAAACCCTCAGCTCTGTTCTTTGCCAAGCCTTTTATCTTCCCCTTGGTGGGTGGGGACTCAATGCCCTAATCATAACTCAATCATGCCCAGGTACAGATCAGATTACAAACATAATCCAATATCTATTTTTGGAATTCATAACCATACCAAACTGCTACAGAGGGTGATGCCCACTCCACCTCTAATTGAGAGGGGGCTTCGATCCCATATGTCTGATAGATGAGACTCTCTGGCTTGCAGTGGTAGACTTCTCTCGGTTCCTTGGTGTGGTGGTTGTCCATCCTCACTTCCTTGTTAGTTGTACTGGGTGAGTCACTGAAGAGTAGGTGCTGCAACTCTGCTGAAGCTCAGGGCCCAGCTGGCACCTGGACAGCCCAGAGATTCAAGTCTCTTGGACATACACCTACCAATTCCAGCGCCAACTATAGGTTCAATTAAAGGGACAGAAGAGGCATGGCACACTGTACCTCTCAATATCTTTAATTGTTAACTCTTAGATTTGTTCCCTGGGATGTCTTTTTTAAAATTTTGTTTCCTATTAGGTAAGTCTACCCAAGGCAAATGCAGTGTGCAGAGTTTTCCCTGTATTTCTGGGCCTGTGACTTGTCCTGGGCTTTTGCTTGTTAGTTGTTTAGGAGTTCCTCTGTTTGCAGGAGTTTGGTTGGCCCTTCAGTTTTCCAGGAGACAGACCTCCATCTTCCAGGTGTTAGAGCCAGCAGGCCTTTCCCCCGCCTGACCACCTCTGTCATTTCTTACAGTCCTCCTTTCATTGTTTCAAGCTGCTTTTGCATGGAGGGCAAGTTCTGGGAGGTAGAACATGCTGGAGAGGCCTTTCTCTAGTCAGCCTTTCCCAGCCAGAACAAGGCCAGGGAGCCATGATGGGGGCACAGACTAGCTCCAGAGTTCCCTGAGTAAGGGATCAGGAAGGGTACCAAGAGTTTCTTACATGGCTCCCCAAACCTGAACTTCCCTGGACTGCTCAGCAATTGCAGCCCTTTAACTGTCCCCCACATCCCCAAAGGAAGTGTAGCATCTTTTAAGTCTCCACTGCAGTCTTTGTCCAGAGCAGGTTGGAACAATGGTTACCCTCAGAGCCAGGCCGCCAGCAATCCAAAATCCTTAGTCAAAAGCCATAATTAGTTATCAGCTATGCCCACCCCTTGTCTTGGTGAAGAGGATTTTTTGTCCCTTTATGTCAGCAGCCTTCTAGCCAGAGGCTGGACCCCATGTCATCCTGCTGCGAGAGTGGGCAATGGGCACCAGTAGCCACCACGTGGAGAGAGCAGTTTACTGTTCTTTATTATAACTCACCAGCCTCCTTCACCCTCTCTTCCCTGAATGCTGTGCATTATTATTCTGGCCTCTGGGGTTTCAAAATAGTTATTTCAGACAGTTCCTGCCTGTTTAATAGTTTTTCTTGTGGGAGGACAAAGTCCTGAATCTCCCTACTCTGTCATCTTCCCACAATCCCTGTTGAATAGTATTTTGCTATATTTCAGAAAGGTTTTTAAAAATTCTGCTGAGAATTCAAAGTAACATAGATCATAACTGGAAAGTAAAGAAATGACATGAAATATTAAAAACTTTTCCTCTGTGCATTAAGTATTTCTATTATAATTGAAGTCTATTAAAATGATTAGCAAAAGCCTATTAAAATGCCACAGAGGCTGTCTTTGAAGTTCGAAAAAGAAAGGTCTCACTATCAGTATCATCAGATTAAATGAATGAAGCACACATTCATTTTTAAATGGCAAAAAAGAAAATGCTAATCAAGTTTAATGAAGGAAGAAGACATGAGCATATCCTTACATTTAAGAACAAACTGGCCTTTTTGAGGAATTTTTATAAGAAGTAAAATGTAATCTTGCATGCAGAGATATTTTTCACTAGATGGATGACTGTTTTTTTTATTTCTCTCCCCTTCCCCTTCCCCCCGACCCCAGTTGTCTGTTCTCTGTGTCCATTTTTGCTGCGTGTTCTTCTTTGTCTGCTTCTGTTGTTGTCAGCGGCCCAGGAATCTGTGTTTCTTTTTGTTGCATCATCTTGTTGTGTCAGCTCTTCATGTGTGTGGCGCCATTCCTGGGCAGGCTGAACTTTCTTTTGCACTGGGTGGCTCTCCTTACGGGGCACACTCCTTGCATGTGGGGCTCCCCTATGCGGGGTCACCCCTACGTGGCAGGGCACTCCTTGCGCACATCAGCACTGCACGTGGGCCAGCTCCACATGGGTCAAGGAGGCCCCTGGGTTTGAACCACGGACCTCCCATGTGGTAGACAGACGCCCTATCCACTGGGCCAAGTCTGCTTCCCGATGGATGACTCTTTATTCATGTGCTGTTCATTTGATCTGTGGGCTCAGATAAGGTTTAAAGAATATTTTAATCACAGGAGTAAATTTTTACAGTGAACATTGGTAGTGGTGATCTAATACTGTCTGGTACAGCAAAAGATTTATAAACTAACTGAATTGAAAAGCTGAACCACTTCTAAAACCATGCCTAGGAATCGAATGCTTAATATTTCCAGAATAAATTAAATCCAAATGTGTGGGATTTTTAAAAATACAATTTAAGAATAAGAGAATGAGATTTTGTAAAGAAAATATGGCTGGGTTACAGTAACAAGTTGACAAAAAGGGGGAAATGGATTTGATGACTCAAAGAATTCTATCTAAACTCTCCTCTTGCTGAATAAGATAATGGTATAATTTATTCACTCTAAAATTATTTATCAAGAATCAAATATCTTCTGCACTGTACCAGTCATTGAAACATCTTATAATTCCCATTATAAGGGCAAGAATGGTGTATTACTTAAGTTGAAGCTAATTTTCAATAACAAAGAGATTATGAAATAGAGTGACTTAAATAATTTTGTTTGCCTCTTATATAAAGTTTCCACTATTAAAGGCCAGTGGGAAGACTTTCTGCTCATGTGTATTTAAGGATCCAGTTTCCTTCCAATATCATCTCTTGGGTTTTTGTTTTTGTTATTTTGGTGCCATCTACATGGTTGAATGTGTGTTGCTGCCAAATCCAGGTTTTAGTAACCAAGAAGATAGAAGTCATGCTCTAGTTTGAAAGTGGCATCCATAATTCTCTCTCACATTCTATTCATGAGAACATTGTCGCTGGGCCACACCTATTTACAAAGGAGTCTGGAAAATGTTACATGACTGGGCAACCATATGCCTGGCTAAAACTATTAATATGAAAGAATGGGAAAACAGATTCTACTGGACAGTTTGCAATCTCCACCGTAGATGGCTTGTCCTTTCTCCTATATTATACTTCTTACTAGATATATGTATTTTTAGAGCCAAGAAAACCACTATACCTGGATGGAGAGTTGTTGTTGGAATATAGACAACCATTTATTGTTGATATAGGTCTGGCTGGCCTCACTATTTTCATATAGCTATGAATAAATTGGGTTTGGGGACACATTATCATAATGTAGCTAACAAGAAAGATGAAGTGGTGAGATTAAAGAGGATTTAGAGTTGAAAGCTAATGAAGATTTAGATTCTTAGCCACCTCCATCAAACCTAGGCTCTCCACAGATATTTCTTCTCAAAAACCCTTGTCTTTTTAATAGTCTGTCCACCCTACTTAATATCCAAGCCTCCTACCAAATTATAGCTAGACTGCATATGTTGAAGTCCAATCTCTAACACTTAATAACTATGTTTTTGGGTAAATGATATAACCATTCTGAACCTCAATTTTCTTATCTGCAAAAGATGTATAATAATAGTAGATAACTCATAGAGCTTTTAAAAGTATTAAATGATTTCACATGTATGTATGTATGTATTTCTTAGAATGCCTGAAACAAGTCCCATGGAGGAGCTCAGTACATAATAAGTGCTATATCTCAATTTCCTGTTTTGTTGTTGTCATTTTTGTCGTCATCATTATCATATTTAGTTTTCCCTGTGTTCAATCTGGATTGCTTTATGTGTACCTTCTTAATCTTCTGCTATCTATTTTTCATATATATTTCACTTTCTCCTTTTCTTTTTAGATGGGAAGGTTGAGATTAAGACTCCACAACAGAGAACTTCTGAAAAGGCTATATTTCATAGCAAAATGGAGAGTGAAGATACAAGAGATGATTCATTACATTCTATTTTAGAAGAACTGTGGCAAGATGATGACCAGATAGAGGGACATCAGGATAAACGAAATAAAAGTCATGCTGCTTTCATCAACAAGGAAATACTGAATACAAGGTGGGATTATGAATATAAAGACATTGGAAAATTCATTCATTCAAGCCCAAACCTTATTCCTTCACAGAAAAGACCTGATAAACTTGACTCATTTGGAAAGAGTTTGAAGCACAATTTAGATTTACATATTCACAATGATAACAATGCTAAGAACTTTGATAAAATTATTGAATGTGGTCAAGTTTTCACCCAGAATTCTTCTTATACTAACCATGAAAATCCTCCTGCAGGAGTGAAATTCTGTGAAAATAATCAGTGTGGAAAAGCCCTTAGCCTCAAACAAGCACTCAGTCAAAACCTGGAATTTCCTATTGGGGAGAAAGCAAACATATGTACTGAATTTGGGAAGATCTTCTCCCCTAAATCACACCTCTTTACACCTCAAAGAATTCATACTGTGAAAAAATCTCATGAACTTAGCAAATGTGTGAATGTTTTTACACAGAAGCCACTACTCAGCATATATCTCAGAGTTCGTAGAGATGAAAAACTATATATATGTACTAAATGTGGGAAGGCCTTCATCGAGAAGTCAGAATTAATTATGCATGAGAAAACTCATACTAGAGAAAAGCCCTATAAATGCAGTGAATGTGGAAAATCATTTTTCCAAGTATCATCTCTATTTAGGCACCAGACAACTCATACTGGAGAAAAACTCTATGAATGTAGTGAATGTGGGAAAGGCTTCTCCATGAACTCAACTCTCAGTATACATCAGAAAATTCATACTGGAGAGAGACACCACAAATGTGGTGAATGTGGGAAGGCTTTTACCCAAAAATCAACACTCAGGATGCATCAGAGAATTCATACAGGAGAGAGATCCTATGTGTGTACCGAATGTGGGCAGGCCTTCATCCAGAAGGCACACTTGATTGCACATCAAAGAATTCATACTGGAGAGAAACCTTTTGAATGCAGTGATTGTGGGAAATCCTTCCCTTCTAAGTCACAACTCCAGATGCATAAGCGAATTCATACAGGTGAGAAACCCTATATATGCACAGAATGTGGGAAGGCCTTCACAAATAGGTCAAATCTCAATACTCACCAGAAATCTCATACAGGAGAGAAGTCTTATATATGTGTTGAATGTGGGAAGGCCTTCACTGATAGGTCAAATTTCAATAAACACCAGACAATTCATACTGGAGAGAAACCCTATATTTGTACCTATTGTGGGAGGGCCTTTATCCAGAAGTCAGAGTTAAGTACACATCAGAGGATTCATACTACAGAGAAGCCTTATAAATGTCCTGACTGTGAGAAATCCTTCTCCAAGAAACCACATCTAAAAGTACATCAGCGAATTCACACAGGAGAGAAACCATATATATGTGCAGAATGTGGGAAAGCCTTCACTGACCGATCAAATTTCAATAAACACCAGATAATTCATACTGGAGAAAAACCCTATAAATGCAGTGACTGTGGAAAGGGCTTCACCCAGAAATCAGTTCTCAGTATGCATCGTAATATTCATAATGAGAGTAACCCTATTTCTTGAAATTGGGAAAGCCTTATCAAAGAAGCGAAGTTTAAGTGCATTTTATAGAATTCATCCCAGACAGATCCTATATGAATACATGTGTAAGGAAAAGCCTTCCTCAGTTTATCTCACCTGAGATTAGAAAAGTTATTTAGAAGGGACCTTCTGATAATGCATTGAATGAGGGGGAAATCTCCATATTTGTACAGCCTCACAAAATTTAATAGACTTTATACTGGAAAAGAAAATGCTATCTGTTTGATGCATTAAGAAAAATGCCTCCCTATTGAAAGTATTATAAGGATAATTGTTACCAAATTCTTTATAGGAAGGATGATCCAAGTTATGTAAATGACAGTCATATTTACTGTGTTATATTAAGCATTTCAAAGTGACAGTAAAATGAAAGGTAAGACAAGAAAATAAAATACATGATGTTTAAACTTAGTTCTATAGGGTGTATGTGGCAAAACACATTATATAACAAGAGGAATAATTGAATTGTAATTCTTTTTTTGAATTTTACATAATTGTGTATATCAAATATGCTTCCTATTGAGCATTTCTATTAAGTGAATCCACAATTTAAAAGTCATGTCCTTCTATATATTGACACTGAAGATGTAATTTTACACAAATACATAAATTTAATCTTATCATCTGTACTTGTTTCATGACATAGTATTTTTATCTTCATTCATTGTAATGGAATGCTAAATAGCCACAGATTCCTCCCATCCCTTTACGCACATCCCTTTGCAATTTACTTTGTTGTTCCTCTTATTAAAAGGTACAATCTCTGTCACCTTGATTTTGGGCTTGGCCATGTGACTTGCTTTGACCAATGGGAACTTAGCAAAGGGATTCAAGAAGAGGCTTTGAAAGTATGAAGGCCTGCCTTGAGGCTTATCCTCTTTTGCTGCTCTTTGGAATTCTGAGACCTCCATGTAAAGAAGCTCAGATTACCATACTTGAGATGAGAAACTACGTGGAGCAGAGAAGAGGCAGTCCAGCTGAAGTCCATTAGACTAACTAGTCTGCTAACTGTCAGGCATGTGAGTGAAGACTTCCTAGACCTGCAGCCCCAGCCACACTGGCCAGGACCATAAGAGCCATGCCAGTTCTATCAGCTAACCTACAAAATTGTGAGCTAAATAAAATGATTGTTTTTTAATCCATTAAATTTTGTGGTAATTTGTTGCACAACAAATGCTAAATAATATGTAAAAGTGGGGTGGGGGTATTGTACCAAAACATAATGCATGTGGCATTGGCTTTGGGTCTGGGCAGCAGGTGGAGGCTGAAAAAACAGTAAGAATTGTTAGAGAAGGCTGGAAAATGTGGCAACCCATATTATTTGGTAATGAAAAAAATGTCAAAAGAGTCAATGCTATGTGGGAAGATGGAAAATGTACCGAATGAACTTGTGGATCTGGCTAGAGAGATTTATTTTAGCTGTGTATGTAAGATAAAAGAGAGAGATGAGCTAAATAGGATGTTCCATTTATAAGCAGAATTTAGAAGCAATAGAGAAAGGCCGAGACTTGCTGGTTGGAAAATACATGTTTTCACATCTCTAGTCTTGCCAGCCATCAAAATATTTTCTTAAAAAAAATGGCCTCAAGTAAAGATCAAATCATGGATGTGGCTTTAAGACAAAAATGTGGGAAATATTTAAGTTGGTGCTTGGAAGACCCTCTCAACTAAACAAAGGGGCTTCTAAAAAATCATGGTGTTTTCCCATAGCAACCTGACACACTTAGAGAGAGGCTTGTCTTAAAGAGAATTGTTGGTATGGCATTTTGGACATGGAGGAGATCCAAACCAGAGCCATAGAAACCCATAAAGTTTCTATGACAGTTTTACTGGCAAAACACTTCCAGTTTGATGTTAAAGGAACTGAAACAGTTCGAAATGAAAAATGGCCTCTGGGTGCCCTCCCTCACTTGTATGAGCAGGAGGCAAGCTGAGAAAACTACTCGGCTGCAAACAGGGCCATTTCTTATAGGGAAAAAAAGGATGTCTCAGAGGGAAGACCCAAGAACAGTATAGTAAAATGAACTGGGGAGCCACTCCCAGGGAGGACTGTGCCTTAATCAAGAATCATTATTTGCCTCTGGATTAGGAGGTCCTAACATCTTTTCTGTGGGACTTCAGAATTGGTAATGAACCAGTGACTGATATGTGCCTCTTCTTCTTCTCGCTTTTGAATGGGAGTGTCTATTGCAGTTATCTTGTCCCTGGCTCACCATTGTAGATGCATACATACATACATGCATGACTGTGTGTGTGTGTGTGTGTGTGTCTGTCTGTTGGGGAAGGGATGTCAGAATACTTGTTATTTAGCTCACAGGTCACTGGATCAAGAGGAACTTACCTGAGAAGCTGAACCTAGGGAACCTCAGCCACATCTGGATCTGATGCCGAAGAATTGAGATCCTGGATTTGAGCCTACTAACAAAATTTGGATGAGACATTTGGAAGTCCCTGAATGAGGGTGAACATATTTTGCATGGGGTGATAATGTGAATAATTTGTGATCAGAAGCCAGGCTGTCATGGGTAGGAAAATGCTCAAAGAGATCTGTATGTCCCTTTTCAATCTTTTTTCTCTTTGAGTTTCAGTTGGGATCATTGTTACTGACCTATCTTTAAGTTCACTATTTTACCCCCTGGCTCTGTCAAGCTCCTGATGAACCTGTTGAAGGCATTCTTCATCATAGCTATAGTTTTTTGTTTGTTTGTTTGTTTTAAACCAATTGCTAATTCACAGTTATGTTTTATTTTTTATTTCTAACAACTTCCATTTGACTCCTTGTTATAGTTTTCATCTCCCTGCTGAAATACCCCTTTTTAAATCATAAATGATTTTTAAGATTTAAGAAAACACACTATTTAGCCTGAAAATCTTTTCAGAGTCTAGTCTAGGCTGACCAACCTGTAATGATGACATCATGAAAACCAACATCCTGACAGAGCCAAATGTCTGGACACTGTTTTCCAGTCGAGCCATATGGATGCTCTGAAATCAAACAAGACCATAACTTCATTAGGAAGATGTATTTTGATGACAATGGAA
Organism: Dasypus novemcinctus; assembly: GCF_030445035.2. NCBI lineage: Eukaryota > Metazoa > Chordata > Mammalia > Cingulata > Dasypodidae > Dasypus > Dasypus novemcinctus. The sequence goes on along the minus strand of NC_080704.1, from coordinate 55,760,342 downwards.
TCTATTTAACACAAATATTTCATTTTAAACAATTGTTTAGGCAAGTATTAAGATGAATTTGGTTAATGTATTAGTTTGCTAAGCTGACAAAAGCAGATACTATAAAATTGGTTGGCTTTTAACTGTGGGAATTAATTAGCTTACAAGCTTACAGTTTCAAGGCCGAGAAAAATGTCCGAATCAAGGCATCCTCAGGTGATGATTTCTTCCTGAAGACCAGCTGCCAACAATCCTGGATTCCTTTGTCACATGGCAAGGCACATGGCAGCATCTGCTGCTCTTGCCCTTTTCTGGGTTTCATTGCTTTCAGCTTCTTGTTCCCATGGCTTTCTCTCTCTTTGAATTTCACTTTCTTATAAAGGACTCCAGTAAGAGGATTAAGACCCACCCTGAATGAGGTGGGTCATATCTTAAGTTAAGATCCTACTCACCAAAATATCCTACTTAAAATGGGTCCACACTCACAGGAATAGATTAAGAAAATACTTTCCTGGAGTACATACAGCTTTGAACCACCACAGTTAATCTCTTTAAAATGTGATTATTTCACTGGATATGTATGCTGTACAATACAAAGTCTATTTGCCTGTATAAATTCAGGAAATAACCCAGGCAAAGGGAAAAAATATCTTTTAATGCATGTTCTTCATGGTTTCCACTATTGTCTTTGTGGTAGGTTGAATAGTGTTACCCTAAAATTCATGTTCACCTGGAACCTGTGAATGTGACCTTATTTGGAAATGGATCTTTTTTTTCTTGTTTTTTTAAAATTTTTAAATTTATTTTTATTTTTTGAATGTTACATTAAAATAATATGAGGTCCCCATAGAGCCCCCACCCCCCTTACCCCACTCCTCCCATATCAACAACTTCTTTCATCATCATGGACCATTCATTGCATTTGGTGAATACATTTTGGAGCACTGCTGCACCACATGGATAGTGGTTTACATTGTAGTTTAGACTCTCACCCAGTCCACCCAGTGAGCCATGGCAGGACACACAATGTCCAGCAACTGTCCCTGCAGTACCACCCAGGACAACTCCAAGTCCTGAAAATGACCCTACATCATATCTCTTCTTCCCTTTCCCTACATTCAGCAGCTACCATGGCCACTTTCTCCACATTAATGCTACATTTTCCTCCATTACTAATCACAATAGTTCCAGAATAGAATATCAGTAAATCCACTCTAATCCATACTCTATTCCTCCATCCTTTGGACCCTGGGATGGTTATGTCCACCCCACCTCTATATCGAGAGGGGGCTTAGATTCCACATGGATGATGGATGCAGTTCTCCTGCTTGCAGTTGTAGGCACTCTTGGCTCCCTAGTGTGGTGGTTGACCTTCTTCACTTCCCTGTTAACTGGCTGGAGTAGGTTCATTAAACCAGAGGGTAGGAGTTGCAGGTCTTTTGAGGCTCAGGGCCTGGCTATCACATGGACAGTCCAGAGATCCAGGTCCCCTGAGCATACACCAAATCCCAGTACCAACCACAGGTCCGGTAAAAGTAACAGGAGAGGCTTGTGAGCAAAGATCACATCTGAGTTCAACTCCATCACACTCAGGAACACAAACTCCAAAGTAGGGCCAACTCACATGGCACTGAACTTCATCTGCCATGACCATAGAACCTGTGGGTCTCTGTAGCCCTCAGGAGAACCAGTACCGGGGGTTGTGTCTACTTTGGCTGTCTCTGGGACCCTGCTGAGGCATGCATAAGAGCAACCTCTCTGATGACCTCCTGACTCTTTTTTTGGAGACTCATAGCCATATAAACTCATTTGTCCTTTCCATTTCCCCCTTTTACTCAAGTTCCACCCAGCGTGAAAATGGGGCTTTTGAGGATGTAAACAAGTTAAATTGAAGTGATACTGGATTAGGGTGAGCCCTAAATCCAATATGACTAATGTCCTTTTAAAAGTAGGGAAATTTGGCACAGAGACACAGACACACTGGAAGAATGCTAAATGACAATGAAGGCAGAGATTGAAGTGATGTGTCTACAAGCCAAGGAATGCTGAAGATTGCCAGCAACCACCAAAAACTAAAAAGAGGCAAGGAAGGATCCTCTAGAGCCTTCAGAGAGAATATGGCCATGCTGACACCTTGATTACAGATTTCTGGTCTCCAGAACTGTGAGATAATATATTTGTGTTGTTTTAAGCCACGCAGTTTGTGGTAATTTGTTATAAAAGCTCTAAGAAAATAATATGGCCATTAACATTAATCATTGTTATTTTAAATTCCCTATCTGATAGTTCCAACAACTAGGTCAGTTGTGCCTAGGTCTGTTGATTGCTTTGTCTCTTGACAGTGGGTGTTTTCCTTGCCCTTTTATAGTAGTAATTTTTTACTGAATGCCAAACATTGTATATAGGACAGTAGAAACTAAGGTAAATAGTATTTAAGCCTGAAAAGAGACACAGTTCCTCTTCTGTTAGGCCATTTGTGTGAGGATAGTGAGTCCACCCAGTTAGATGGGTTTTGTTTTTGCTATAGTTACCATCAGAATACCATAGAGCTCTAATTCTTCTATTGTTACCTCATGGTTAGGATAGGCAATAATTTGCCAGAGAAGTTTTCTCAATGTTCCTTGCACCGCCCCTGCCTTTAGGACTTTCTTGTGTGCCTCCATCTTAGTGAGGGTCTCTCTCCATACTCTTGCCTCTCCCTTAGCAGTAGACTGCTGTTATTACTCAGTTTTTGCTGACTTGGTGGGTAGGGCATAGGAGTGTTCTCTGTGGTCCTGAGCCAGCCTCAGATTTTGGCAGGCCGTATATCCCTGGGTGTTGGGGATGCAGCTTTTTCAGTGATCATTCTCCTCCACTGGTGGAAGGCCTCTAATGGTACAAGCCAAGGCTGGTTTCCAGCCCTTCCCCAATAGAGGGTTTTTTGTCCTTTTTTCTTCCTTAGCTATGGTGGATTTTCACCTATTTCTTGGGGCAAAAGAGTTTGCTGCATTTCCCTCAGTGGCTTAAAACTTTTGTTCTGGGGGAAGTAGGGACTCATGGGGCTTTGTTTCTACGCTTCCCATCTTGCTGACCTACACCACTAAGGAGAAATCCAGTATCCTTTCCTGCCCCCGATCTTTCTTGTGAGCACCCAGTGGAGGTCTGTGGAAAAGAGCCTGCAAGTGAGTGCCAGCTCACTTTAGACCTTCAACCCCCAGGGGTGCTATACTCTCACACTGTTTCACACTCAGCCTTTAGCAATTCATTAAAATTCTCCCTGAATTCTTACCACTTGTATAGTGGTCCCATCTTCCTTCTTTTTGCTTTGCAACAAGTGATCCAGTGATAACTTCCTGTCTCCTTGCAGGTGTGTGTCTTTTCTTACGTTTCATGCTAGTTGGTTGCCCTGTGACCTCAGGTCTCTGCTGAGTGCAAGAAAAATAATGATTTTGTAGGTTATCTAGCTTTTTCTCGTTATAAGAATAGGAGAAATACTCTTTCCAGATATCTACATCACGTGCAGATGCCAGAAGTCTGGACAGTCTCCTTTGGCCATTACCAACAGAATATATGCCTTTCCACTGTGACATTGCCACTCCTTCCATCACCTGATGGAGTGCCCATCTTCAATTTTTGTATCCGGGCTTTGCCATGTGACTTGCTTTGGCCAATGGACATTAACAAAGTAATACAAGCAGAGGCTTGAGAAATTGCTTGTAACGATTTGCTCTCCTTTTTTGCTCCTTGAAATCCTGAGACCATGGGTGATGAAGCCTGGGCTGTTGGAATATGAGAGACTACATGGCGCAATGATGGTACAGAGATGAGCCATCCCAGCTAAGGCCCCCTAGACCAACTAAGTTTTCAACTGCCAGACATGTGCATGAAGCCATCTTAGCTATTCAGCCTTGGTCAAATTAACTGTGGTAGCCAGCTTCTAAGATGACCCCAATAATCCCCATCTTCTGGAAGTCACACCCTTGTGTAAACCTCCTCCCCTTGAGCTTGGGCTAGATGTAGTGACTTGCTTCTGAAATCAAATAGAATGAGGTAGAGGTAATGGGATGTCCATGATTAGGTTACAAAAAGACTGGTTTCCACCTTGGGTCCTCTCTCATTCTCTCTTGGATGGCTTACCTTAGAGGACGCCAGCTGCCATCTCCTGAGGCAGCCCATTGGACAGCCCCACATAAATGAGCTTAGAAACATATCCTCCTCTAGTCTAACCTTCCTATGAGATCACAGCTCCAGCTGACAGCTTAACTGCAACCTCATGAGAGACTTTCAGTTCAGAGGCACCCTTCTAAGCCACACATGCATTTCTGACCTACGAAAACTGTGAGATCATGTTTTAAGATGCTAAGTTTTAACCACTATGTAATTTGTTACATAGTATTAGATTAACAATATATTGATTTAAAGTAGAAGAGTTCTCCCATCTATCCCACCTGACAGAGTAGACAACTCACAGAATTATGAATTAAAATGTTTATTGTTTTAAGCTACTAAATTTTGAGTGACTTGTTACCAAGGAAAAACTCATTGCTACATTCATTATTTACTGAACTTTCTCCTCCACTATTCTTGCCCATAACCAATACTAATCAACAACTATGAACATTTTCATGTTTTAATCTGTGCTTGTATACAAATGTAGCCATATCTATGTTACCAGACTTGTAATCATACATAAACTAAATAAGGGTTGTTTTATTTTTAAAAATGAGATCATATACAACCATCTCTGCATGGTGATTTGTTACTCAACAGTATCTCCTTTGAATGGTTGCTTGATAGTTGATGGGGCATATGTGCAGTAATTTATTCAACTATTTGCATATTGAAGTTTATTCACACTTCTTTCAACTTATTTTTCAACACTAGGAGCAATGCTGTTAAAAATATTAAGAACTTTGTATAGTGACTAAATATTAATAGATAAACTCAGGAACAAGTATGCCTGGGTTGTAATCCTGGCTCTACCATTTACTAACAATGTGACCTTGGGCAGGTCAGTTAACCTCACTGTCCTGATTTCTTCAGCTGTAAAGTATATTCACTTCTGCATCTATCTCATAGACTTGACATGAGAATCAAAAGGATTAAGCAGTATAAAACTCTTAGAACTGTGCATGGAATGATGTTCCTAATGAATTTTAGATGAACCATATTTCCTAAGCCTGCCTAGGTCCCCCTTCAACTCTTTGAGCTTGGGGCACAGGGGAAGGATTTGGAGACTGTGGCATCTCAGTCTCATCCATCTACCTAAATAAAATATATGGGTTAACAGGAGAAGCAGAGTTGCTCTACCAACATTCGATGACTGGGTCAAGAAGGATTCATCTATAGAGGATAATGGAAATGAGCAGCCAGAGAAGTAAGAATATACCAGGTGGACTAGGGGACTCACAGAAGAGAGACTGTTTCCAAGAGTGTTGCAATGGAATAGCAAAACACACTGAATGCTAGTTCACCTAAGGATGGAAAACTGGCTCTTGGATTTTGTAACAAGAAGGTCATGATTGACTTTGGTGAGTGCTATTTTGAAAGTGAATCTAACCAAAGAAAAAAATTGAGCAAACCTGAAAGAATTTTTGAACTCAGGTAATATTTCTTCACCACAAAACAGTTTTTTCTGATAGAAAAAATATTAGGTTAGGTCATTGTGATGGATTTCTCTGTGTTTGGCTTAGTTACACTGAGAACTATATTTTCAAAAATTCCCTTCCCTCTTTGATTCCAGGTTAGAGTTGGCCAAAAGTAGAAATTATATGAGATTTTGGAGATCGATGTGAAGGAGCAACCATTACTCAAAGTCTTTGAGATTAAATACAGTGAAGGATAGATGCAGAGGCACCCAGCAGTTTAGTTTTTCCTCACTTTCTTCCACTCTATATCCAGCTCTTCTTTCCATGTTCCAGCATTACTGACCAAAAGTGGTCCCAGGCGTACCATTAGAAACTTGGCTGCAAGCCCACAGAGGCAACAGCTTTTTATAGACTTCTCCAGCAGCTTTCCTTCACAGTTCCACTTTGGCAACTGGATATGCCTAGCTTCTCAGATTTTCCTGCAAGTTCTGACTAGTCCACTAAAGGCAGTGTTTCAAGAGGAGTGGTTTAGTGACTCTTTCATACCTTTGCTTCTCCAGCTACTCCCACAATTTTGCATGGTCTAATTCATATAAAAGTTCCTTATTCCATAGTGTTCATAGTGATTATGCTTCCTTGACTGAACCCTGATTGGTACAGTTACACTTTCTTTTCCTGAGAATTGTATAGATGTTGGTCTTCCAAAATTGAGTGATTCCATGGAGAAGTCTTAGACTAACCTTCTTTTTTTTTTTGTACATATTGTACCTTTCTGACATATGCTTCTTTTTTGTGCTTAAAGTTAGGAATCTTTGGAAGGATATGTCTTGGTGCTGATAATTGTGTATACATTTTTACCTGGGATATAGCAAGCCATTACAATCATGAGATTCAAGCCTTTTATTTCAGAGTTTTTCTAGGCTTACATTTTTTTCAGGTCCATTTCTTCTCTTTTTCAAGGCATCAGTTATTCATATGTGAGATGAATTTTTCATCTTCCACATTTATTTCATACCATTCTACATTGATTTCATTATTCTCTTTGGTTTTATTTTGTGTGATTGATTCTAACCTCCTGTTGTGAGACAATTCACCGTGAATCTGAGCCAATGAATTTGAGCCAATTTGCTCAAATTTATTCACATGCCAGTATAGTAAAAAGAATATCTCCCTCTCTGGAGACATTCCAGGATAGTAAAGACAAAGACCACTCCCTCCCCTTCCAGTGATTTTCTTATATTCCCAGGTAATAAAGATAATATTTATATCTGTAAAAGGAGGATGGAAAATGTTTGCTAGCAGTTCCCTTGTAATATTGAGGGTTTCCTAAGTCTGAGGTTTCTCAGCTGTGACAAATACCTCTGTGTAGAAAGCATTCTTCTGGGACTACTTCCACACCCTCATTGGACTTAGAGGGCAAGGGAAACCGATGTGAACATAAAGCTCATGTTTTCTGCTGTGCCGTGAGTGATAAACTATCTAAATTCATTTGGGATCATTGTCTCTTTGTGCCAGATAAATCTATGGAAGTATGGTAAACCAGCTTAGCAGTGGCTACCACGTTGCTACATAAAAACTTCTTGACCAGTTGACACCTACCGAACATGTCCTTTAATTTTATCTTCCCCTTTCCTTCTCCTTTGGCTTTCAAGTAGTCTTTTTGAACTCTTATATCTCTTCTTAGAGCTCTTATTTTCATAAAGTTTATGTCTGTTTCTTACTTGACCTCTGATGAGATTTGGCATTACCTCTAATTCCTCATTTATTTTGGTCTATATCAGTTTTCTGTTGCTAAGCTTTGTGGCTTAAACACCCATTTGCTGTCTCATAATTTTGTCGATCAGAAATCCAAGCAGTCTCAATTGGGTTCTCTGTTTAGTATCTCACAAGGCTGAAATCAAGTTGTCAGCTGGACTGGGCTCTTATCTTGAGGCTCTTGGGAAACTATCTGCTTCCAAGCTCATTCAAGTGTTGGAAGAACCTAGGATTTAAGTCCCCATTTCCTTCTGGTTATCAGTCAGGGGCTGCACACATCTCCTAGATGCCATTCCCTGGTCCTTTGCATGAGACCTACCCCACCTCCAGATCATCAATAATGTGTCAAGTCCTTCTCTTTGAATCTCTTTGACTTCCTCTTCTGTGACCAACCAGAGAAATCTTTGCTTTTAAGGGGCTGGTGCGATTAGATTAGGCCTACCCTAATCAAATCAAAATCAACAGATTAGTACCCTTAGTTATATTTGCAAAATAACTTTTGCAATATAACATAATATAATCACGGGAATCCTATCTCATTATATTCACAATCACAGGGATTAGGATGGAAAATCTTGAAGGGCCATTTTAGAAAACTTTCTGCCATAGTCCCTACCTACATAAGCACTATTTGTCAGGTACAGTAATCTTTGTTGTTGTTTGTAGCAAGATGGGTTCCATGTAAAGCAGACTTCGAGATGGAGATTAATATGCAAGTCGTTTATTAGGGAAATACACTTGGGATCAACACCCTGTGGAAGGGAAAGAAGCAGGACTGAAGAGAAGAGGTTGGAGAGGTTGGGCTGTAATGCACACTCATTGAAGGCCTCAGTTGATCCCATGTGGAGACCTCCAAAGCTGGAATAGTCTTTCACAGTTATCCTCCTTGGGGAAAGGGGCCAGGCCTTTAAAACCCCCACACTGGTTAGTCATTGGAGGTAGAATACTAAGAAAGGGGGTATGCACATGGGTGGAGGAGCTCTCTTCAGTCTATGCAATTGCCAGAGAGGGCTGATTACTTAGGACTATCAGCCAACATCTGGGAGAATAAGTCATTCAGTCCTTAAGGATGAATCTGGATAGTCAATCACCACATTGCTATTATAGATGTACTGTAAATAACTTCTTTCCACATATGCCCAATTATTTTGTCATAATAAATTAAGAGGAAGTTTATTTGAAGAACCCCAGGAAACTACTGAGAAGAGTGGATATTTGATTCAGAAGACAAAATCATGTTTATCAGTGGGGAAACATTTAAGAAATCCAAGTAAGGCTAAAGAATAAATGGCAGGCACTGAGGTCCAGGAATTTAAGGCTAAGGACCTTCAGGAGTTTAAGAGCTAAATTGGGACTGCACACTGTAATTGCTTCTTGTCTACAGTGAAAAGGACAGTAAGACATTGTTTACCATGAGCTGGGAAGAGGTCCTGATCCAAGATTCCAATATAAAGTGTCAGCCTCAATACCAGCAATTTAGAAAACCTAAAATAAAGTAAAAAATAAATTGGGGAATTAAAAATGAAAAATATCACAAAAATTTTTTTGACGTTTTGCCTTTCATCACTGTAATAGGTATATACAATGGCAAGGTGATCTCTTCCATTCCTTCCCCAGTGTCTACATACTTTTTAAAAAATTATATCTTCAAAAAAGTTTTAGGTCACAGTAAAGTCAATATAGAATATAGGGAACTCCCATATACCCAACATCAAACCCTTTTCCCCCTTCCCTAGCAATGATCTTTTTACATGTGAATGTTACATTTGCTGCACCTGATGTACAGATATTGAAACATAGCTACCAACCATGGTTCCATTATGGTTTTCCATTATGGTTTATGTTTTAGACTGTACACTTTTATAAATTTTTGGTTACATTATGGTTTACATTTTAAACTATATACCTTTATAAATTTTTGGTGATATTTAATGTGGCCTGTATCCATCATTGCAGGATTATGCAGAACACTTCCATTGCCCCCTGTTACCGCCTCTTCCAACTATTCCATTCCTCTCTCCCCCTCCCCTCGGGGCCCACAGTGATAACCAAGCTTCACTGCTTGAAGGACAAGATTCATAGATACCATCCTGGGGAGGTCTGATTTTCTCAAACAGAGGGGAGGGTGTCTCTCGAGAGCATGGGTGGCTCCCAATGGGGGAGGACAGACTAGTGTGTCAAGCCCTCAGCATTGTTGCAAGTATCTATGAATCTTGTCCTTCAAGCACTGAAAGGTTTTGATCATACTAATCCCACTAAGTGAAATTCCTTTCTAAGTCCTAAACTCCATTTGAAAAACTTGTGTGGTCCACTAAGACCTAACATAATGTTTAATTTCAGGAACCTATCTATTTCCAGCTCATACATGTACTAAATTCTCTGTTTCTGAAGCCTCATGGTACATAATTTAAGACCAGGTTTTATTTTATAGAGTCACATGTTTTAATCTAGTTGTTGCATGAGCATAGTGCAGTTGTCCCTAAAAATTTGAACACTGTGCCCTTTTTTTATTATCTCATTTTCTGTTTGCACTTCAGTCACAAGTATCTGTTTTTGACCTATAAAACTCAGTTGAAACATCCCTTAACTAAGTTTCTCATTGACCTCCTGATTAAAAAATTCGAAGGACTTATTTCAGTTCTGTGCTTTAAAAATTCTCTGGCACATTTGACACTGTAAAACACTCCCCCATCCTTTTCCTCTTAACTATTTTTTTCTCCACATTTTAATTATGTCAATTTTCAATTGCATAAAATATTGAAAGGATAATACAATAAACAGCCATTTAACTTTCATCTAGATTCAATAATGTATTTTTTCCCTGAAATATTTGATGGTAAGTTGTAGACATTATAACATTTCATTCATCTCCTAAATATAAGAACTTTTCCCATATAATGGAATAGCATATCTATTTCTATACTAGCTCATACCCAGTTCATTTTCAAATTTCCCCAATTGTCCCCAAAATGTGTTTTCCTGTTTATTGAAGTATAAATAACATACAATAAATGGAACATACTTAAAGTGTACAATTTGATAAATTTTGACATTTCTGTATATCTTTGAAACCATTACCATAATAAAAACAATATATTCATCACTCCCAAAATCTTCTTCATGCCCCTTTTTCATCCAAGCTTCCCTTCCTATAATCCTCCCTCCTATCCACAGGAAATCACTGCTCTGTTTTTTGTCACTATAAATTAGTTTGAATTTTCTACAATTTTATATAAATGGAATCATATGGTAGGCACTCTTGTTGTGTTTGGCTTCTTTCACTCGGCATAATTATTTTCAGATTCATCTATGTTATTACATATATCTGTATTCATTTCATTTCTTCCTATTGCTGAGTGGTATTTGGTATACCAAAATGTGTTTATCCGTTCATGTGTTGATGGAACTTTGTGTTGTTTCTAGTTTGGGGCTATTGCAAATGAAATTGATACGAATATTTGTGTACAAGTGTTTGCATAAGCTTTCATTCCTCTTAACTAAATACTTAGGAGTGGAATGGCTTGGTCACGTATTTAACTCTAAGAAACTGCCAAACTCTTTTCCAAAGTTGTTATACCATTTCATATTCCCAATAGCAATGTATAAGTGTTCCAGTTGCTATACCCTTTCCATCACTGGGCAATTTTTTCCTTTTAATTTTGGCCATGTTGGTAGAAGTGAAGTGGTATCTCACAGTGGTTTTAATTTATATTTCCCTAACGGCCAATTCTGTTAAACATCTTTTCTTGCACTTATTTGCCATCTAGATATAATCTTGGTTGATGTGTCTTATGAAATATTTTGCCCATTTTTTAACTGGGTTGTTTATCTTATTATTGAGTTGTAAGGGTTCTTATATGTATCCTAGTATAAGTCCTTTGTTGGACATATATTTTACAAACATTTTCTCCCAGGTTTCCCTTTTTATTTAAATCTTTTGAAGAGCAAAATTTTTTTATTTTAATAAGTCAGATTCATTAATATTTCTTTTATAGTTTGTGCTTTTTGTGTCAGAGCAAAGTTTTTGCAAAACTATGGCCATTAAGATTTTCTCCTATGTTTTATAGAAGTTTTATAATATTAGCTTACATTTAGTTCTATGACACAGTTACAGGTAAAATGATATTATGTTATAATATTATGTAGAAGGAGTATTGATGAGATAAGATTGGATATATATTGATAATTGCTGTGATCAGTGATGGGAACAAAGAAGTTTATTGCTCTACTCTCTATACTTTGTATATACTTCTAATTTTCCATTGTGAAAAGTCATAAGAATTATGTCAATATGCCAAGTAAAAAAGAAGATAGTAAAACTTCCTATGTAGTTCTCACTTACACCATATGTATATCTCTGTGAAAACACCTATATACACCCAGGCAAATACACAGGGAAATATAATTTAAAATAAACATACCAAAATATTCACAGAGACCAAGAATCCGAGCCCAGTGAAGGGACTGAATCCAGAGTGACCTGGAGTCAGATTCCACTTATCACATTATTAATCTTCTCTAAAGATTTGATGAGCCATGAATCACCTGTGGTGGGGATGACAACTGAGGACAATCCCCTATTTCACAGCACTACCACCCCAGGTTTGTATTTCCAGGTTGATAAAAGTATATCAGCAGACCAGGGAAGCTGAGGTAGAAAGAACAGACCATAATTAATGGGGTCTTAACACTGACATCTCTTGGTGACTGTTTAGACACAACTGAGCTGAGCAGGTCTCAGAATATTCCTGGTGATCTACAGCCTGGGTGGGGATAGATGGGGTTTGGGGATCAGAGTCCTGAGATGTGTTGCCCACCAAAATGCAACCTCCTTCCCAAACCCCAAGATACATGGTAGTATGAGGTAATATGCCCTCAACCCAGGCCAAGCTAAGAATAAACTTACTAACAAAGATCAGCCTCTCTCAACTGGGGGGAAACCTTGACACTCCTTTAGGAGGAATTTCAAACTGAAGCACAGGTCTATTCCCCCAAATTGAAGGCCTACCTAGAAAAATCTCTGGTAAAATATATGGCCCAGATCATCATTGTATGCTAAATACTTATAGACCCAAAAGAAAGCACCAGTCTTTACTGTTCTGCATCTGATATACAGTATTCAATAAAAAATAAAGCATGCAAACACACACAAGAAATCAAAGCAATAACAAAACCAGAGTCAAAGATGACACAGAAGTTGCAAATACCAGATAGGGAAAATAAACAAACTTTAAACTTATTTAAGTTTTAAACATTTTAATGTTAAAGGCTCTGGTAGAAAGGTTGGAAACCATACATGGGGAATTTCAGCATAAAAACAGAAAGTACAAAACAGAGTCAAAGCAGATTTGGCTCAATGGATAGAGCATCTGCCTACCACATGGGAGGTCCAAGGCTCCTACCCAGGACCTCCTCACCCGTGTGGTGAAGCTGGCCCATGAGCAGTGCTTATGTGCGCAAGGAGTGCCGTGCCATACAGGGCATGTAGGGGAGCCCCATGTGCAAGGAGTGCACCCCATAAGGAGAGCCGCCCTGCACGAAAAAGTGCAGCCTGCCCAGGAGTGGGGCTGTACACATGGAGAGCTGACGCAACAAAAAGAGACACAGATTCCCAGTGCTGCTGAGAAGAATACAAGTGGACACAGAAGAACACAGAGCAAATGGACACAGAAAGCAGACAACTCGGGGGGGGGGGGGCGGGTAATGGGAGAGAAATAAAAAATCTTTTAAAAAAATGCTGAAAAAAGTGTTTAAAATATAAAAGAGAAGAAAAATGTCTTCTACAGAGTTAAAGATAGACCTAACTCAACCAAAGAAAAGAATGAAATTGAAGATGGGTCAATAGAAAGTAACAAAAGTGGAACACAAACAGGGAAAAAAGTGGAAAAAGGACATTCAGTAGCTGTGATAAAGTATCATATAATATATCAAATAAGTCATTGGAATCTAAGAAGGAGTTGAGAGAAAGAATGGCATAGGAAAAATATATTTGAAAAGAAAATTAATTTTCCAAAAACAGTGAAAGTTATCAAATGGCAGGCCCAAAAAGCTCAGAAAAATAGAAATGCACACACACACACACTTCCTAATTTCAAATCTTACTACAACTTATAGGAACCAAAGCAGTGTGGTAAATGCCAAATAGTAGACACATAGGTGAAGGAAACAATAGAGTTCAGAAATATACCTTCCCATATATGATCAATTGATTTTCAACAAATTCATTGGGGAAAGGGATTTTTTATCAACAAAGAGTGCTGGTACAATTGGATATCCATATGCAAAAAATGAATTGTGATTCATACCTCACCCAAGATACAAAACTTAACTAAAAAATGGATCATAGGGAAGTGGACTTGGCCCAGTGGTTAGGGCGTCCGTCTACCATATGGGAGGTCCGCGGTTCAAACCCCAGGCCTCCTCGACCTGTGTGGAGCTGGCCCATGCGCAGTCCTGATGCACACAAGGAGTGTCGTGCCTCTCAGGGGTGTCCCCCACATAGGGGAGCCCCAAGCGCAAGGAGTGTGCCCCATAAGGAGATCCACCCAGTGCGAAAGAAAGCGTGGCCTGCCTAAGAATGGTGCCGCCCACACAGAGGGCTGACATCAACAAGATGACGCAACAAAAAAGAAAACACAGATTCCCATGCCGCTGACAACAACAAGTGGATAAAGACGCAGCAAATAGACACAGAGAACAGACAACTGGGGTGGGGGTGGGGGGGAAGGGGAGAGAAATAAATAAATAAATCCTATTAAAAAATGGATCATAGATATAAATGTAAAACATAAAGCTGTAAAACTTCTAGAAGAAATCATAGAAGGAAAGCTTTGTAATCTTGGGTTAGGCAAAGGTTTTTTTTATATATGACATTTAAAAGCCCATGCTATAAGAGAGGGGAAAGATGGTGGCTGAGTAAGGACCTCCAAGTGTCAGCTTGTCCTACAAGGCAGTTAGTAATCACCCAGAGCTATGTAAAGCACCTGTTTGGGGAACCCAGGACACCAGAAGAGCAGCCTGCAACATCCTTGAAAGAATGGAAAGGGGAGACTGCCCATCTGCAGAGAAGATTCATGAGTAGAGCACACCACGCTATCGAGGCTGGTCCCATACTCCACTGGCAGTACAAATCACCTCAGGAGCTATTCTGTGGCTGAAGTTGGATGCTCCATTTCCCCAAAGTGGGAGAAAGAGATGGTTGGCCACCAGCTTCAGCTACTGACTAGTGTATTTGGCTGGCTAACATAATCCTAGGAACAGCTAAAGTTCGAAACTGTCCAGGTCAGAGTGACCAGTAGCTGCCATTTTTTTTTATTTCTCTCCCCTTCCTCACCCCCCCACTTGTCTGCTCTCTGTGTCCATTTGCTGTGTGTTCTTCTGTGACCACTTCTATCCTTATCAGAGGCACCGGGATCTGTGTTTCTTTTTGTAGTGTCATCTTGTTGTATCAGCTCTCCGTGTGTGCAGCGCCATTCTTGGGCAGGCTTCACTTTCTTTGGTGCTGGGCTGCTCTCCTTATGGGGTGCACTCCTTGTGCGTGGGGCTCCCCTACGCGTGGCACAGCACTCCTTGCATGCATCAGCACTGCGCATGGGCCAGCTCTACATGGGTCAGGGAGGCCTGTGGTTTGAACTGTGGACCTCCCATGTGGTAGGCTGATGCCATATCCTTTGGGCCAAGTCCACTTCCGAGTAGCTGCCATTTTAACTCCACTCCCAGCATGAGGGGAATTGGGACTGATTGAAAATCACAGTGAAGGTAGGGACCAGCTTCTTTCCACCCAAATCAGATTGCAGCTCTAACCTAGCCTCCAGGCCCACCTCCAGCAGGGAAGAAGCTGGGGGGACTTGCACCAGCATCTCCAGGCAACTGTTGACACTTTTGACCAGTAAAGATTGAATAGTCAGACACCTGGAGCTCCATCACCGCACTGCAATAGAATAAGAGAGGAGCTGTGTTTCCTCAGCCTCTCTGGGCAACTGCAGGTGATTTCAGCCTGCACAAACTTGTTTGTTGAGCACCTTCAATTCCATCACCACCCCTCCACCCCCATAGGATAGGAGGGGGTGGATGTTTCTTTAGCCTCTCCGGGCAACTGCAGGAACTTTCAGCCTGCACAGACTGGATACTCGGACAACTGTAACTCCATCCCTGCCCACCAATAGGATAGGAGGAGAGCTGTGTTTTCTCAACCTCTCTGGGCAACTGCAGGCATTTGTGGCCTACAAAAACTGGTTTGTTAAGTGCCTTCAATTTCCTCTCCACCACCCCCACACATACAGGACAAGAGAGGGCTAGTATTTCCCCAGCCTCCTTGGGTAACTGTAGGTGCTTTTGACCCACACAGAGTGAATAATCAGTCACCTGTAGTTCTATCCCCACCCCCAAGTAGGATATGAGGTGAGCTGTGTTTCCTCAGCCTCTCCAGGGAATGACTTGGCCTGCACAGACTGGACTGGTGAGTACCTCTGTATTCAACCCAATAAGATATGAGGGGTCAGGTGTTTCCTCAGCCTCTATGAGCAATGGTAGGCATTATCAGCCTACATAGATTGACCTGTGAGGCACCTGTGATTCCATCCCCACCCCCTAAAGGGCAGAAGGGACAGTACTCAGCCCCTCAGGACAACTTAAGGCACATTCAGCCCACAGGGATTAGATTGTTGGGCACTCCGGAGGGTCCATCACCACCCCTGGCAGGGAGGAGAGGGTCAGTGCTATGTCAGTCTACCTGGACAACTGCAGTCATTTTGGACCCACACAGCATGCATTGCTGCCCACACTTGCAGCTCCATCCCTGCCCCAGGTAGAGGAGGAAGGGACATGAAGCTCCATCTGTGTCTCCAGGCAACTACAGATGAGTTTGGCCTGCACAGCTTGGATTACTACACACAGCTGTGGCTATGTCACTACTCCTATTAGAAGAGAAAGTTGAGAGAAGTTTGATCAATTCCTGGGGCAACATGGGCAGCTTCAGCCTCCAAAATTTACAGTACCAACTACATCCTCAGCTCCTACTACAAAACTAGCTAGGGAGAAATGCCAAGAAAGCCTTAAAACTAAAGAAAGAAACTGCATCCAGAATAAATATATCTAGAAAGCCAGATGCCAAGACACCAACAAAAAATTACTATCCATACCAAGTAATAGGAAGACATGACCCAGCCAAAGGAACAAGAAAAGCTTCTAGATGACATAAAAAGCTGAGACAACATATCATAGATGTTCAAAGAAATCTCCTTGATGAATTCAATGAGATGGCTAAAGAGATTAAGGATATTAAGAAGACACTGGGTGAGCACAAAGAATTTGAAAGCATATGTAGAAAAATAGATGTGGGAATGAAAAGCACATTAAATGAAATTAAAAATACACTGGAGGCATATAACAGCAGATTTGAGGAGACAGAAGAAAGGATTGGTGAGCTTGAAGACATGGTCTCCAAAAGCAAATGCACAAAAGAACAGATGAAGGAAAGAATGGAAAATTTGAACAGGGTCTCAGGGAAGTAAAGGATGGCAAGAGACTTGCAAGCATACGTGGCATGGGAGTTCCAGAAGGGGAAGAGAAGGGAAAAGAGACAGGAGGAATATATGAAGAAATAATGGTAGAATATATCCCAACTTCTAATGAAGGACATAGATATCTGTCTCCAAGAAGCACAATGTACTCCCATGTCAATAAATCTGAATAGACCAACTCTGAGACACATACTAATCAGAATGTCAAATGCCAAAAACAGAATTCTGAGAGCAACAAGGGAAAAGTGATGCATAATGTATAAGGGATAACCACTAAGATCAAGTGCTGATTTCTCATCAGAAACCATGGAGGCCAGAAGGCAATGGTACATATTTAAGATATCAAAAGAGAAAAACTTCCAATCAAGAATCTTAGATATGGTAAGATTGTATTTCAAAAATGAAGGCAACTACAATGTAAACTATAATCCATGCTGTGTAGCAGTGCTTCAAAATGTATTCATCAAATGCAATGAATGTACCACACTAATGAAAGAAGTTGTTGATGTGGAAGGAATGGGGGGTATGGGGTATGGGATATATGGGAACCTCTTATATTTTTTAATATAACATTTTGTGTGATCTATGTATCTTTTTAAAAAAGATAAATAAGTTTTGAAAAATGAAGGCAAGCTTAGAATATTCACAGATAAAAAGAAATAGAGTTTGTAACCAAAAGACTGGCTTTGCAGGCAATAGTAAAGGGAATGCTACAGCCTGAAAAAAAAGACGAGAGGCTTGGAAGAGAATCTAGAAATGAAAATTATATCAATAAAAGTAACTAAAAGTGTAAAAAGAGCAGTGAAAATAAAATATGACAGATAAAACACAAAGGTCAAAATGGAAAAATAAGAAGTGCCTTTACAATAATAACATTGAATGTTAATGGATTAAACACTGCAATCAAGAGACACAGACTGGCGGAATGGATAAGAAAATATAAGCCATCTATAAGCTGTCTACAAGAGACTCACCTTAGACCAAAGGATAACAATAGATTGAAAATGAAAATCTGGAAAAAGATATTCCATGCATGCAGTAACCAAAAAAAAAAAGCTGGAGTTACTATACTTATATAAATGAAATAGTCTTTAAGAGCAAAACTGTTACTAGGGACAAGGAAGGACATTATATAAATTTTTTTTCATAGCTAAACTCTTTTTTAACACATCAATATTATTGATACATATTAATAAAGCATACAATTCATCCAAAGTGTACAGTCAATGGTATTTGTTATCACATAGTTGTGCATTCATTATCTCAGTCATCATTAGAACATTTTCATTATTTCAATAATAAAAAACAAACTAACAAAATTCTTCACCCTTTGATCTCTCTATGATTCCCCTGCTATACATAGCTGCGATTTCTGGCCATTCTGCACACTATTTATTAAGCAGTTTTATTAAGATATATTCATATACCATAAGATCTATCTAAGTCTATAATCAATGGCTTTTATAATAGCATAACAATGTTGTGCATTCATCACCACCAAAGATTTTAGAACAATTTCATTACTCCAAAGAAGAAAAAGTCCATACTCCTTACCTGTCCTTCCCCATCCCTGCATAACCACTAATCTAACTTCATCTTTATAAATTGATTTATATTTACATTTTATATAAATGAAATAATATAGAGTATTTGTGTCTGGTTTATTTCACTTAGCATAATATGTTTTTTTGGTATGATATTAACATCTTGTAGTGTTAACATACATTTGTTCAATTTCAAAGAAAAACAGTCATAAATGCAATTTTACCAACATTCATATTTCACATGTGGTTTTGTCATGTTATACAGTTCCATGTTACATTTTTTATCTTTCATTTTAGTAATGTACATGACCTTAGACTTTCCCTTTAAAACCCTTTCCTATCCACAGAATAGTACTGCTAGTTACAGGCATTGTTGTGACTTTCACCTTTTCCATTCATTTCTATAAATTAACACATAACTTTTTACCAATTCTGCACAAGTTAACCCTCAGCTTCCATTCTCTAACTTATTCTATTTTCTGGTGACTCATATTCAAGTTGGTAACTCCATGAAATTACACAATATATTTAGTTCATAGTAGCACAATCATACAGTATTTGTCCTTTTATATCTGGCTTGTTTCACTCAACATAATGTCCTCCAGGTTCATCCATATTGTCATATGCTTTACAACTTCATTTCTCTTTACAGCTGCATAATATTCCATCATGGTATACACCACAATATTTTTATCCATTCATCAGCTGATGGACACCTGGGTTGTTTCCAACTTTTGGCAGTCATAAATAATGCCACTATGAATATTGGTATGCAGGTGTCTGTTCGTGTCACTGATCTCAGTTCTTTTGGAAATAAACTTAGTAGTGGTATTGCCAGGACACAAGGCAAGTCTATATTCCACTTCCTTAGGAATTGCCAAACGGTCCTTCACAGTGGCTGTATCATTCTACATTTCCACCAACAGTGAATATGTGTTCCTATCTCTCCACATCCTCTCCAGCACTTGTGGTTCTCTGTTCTTTTAATAGTGGCTATTCTAAAAGATGTGAAATGATAGCTTATTGTAATTTTTATTTGCATTTCCCTAATCACTAGTGATGTTGAACATTTTTCATGGTTTTTTTTTTTTCCATTTGTTTTTCTTTGGACAAATGTCTCTTCAAGTCTTTTGCCCATTTTTAGTTGGGTATTTCTCTTTTTATTGTTGACTTGTATGATCTCTTTCTATATCATGGATATTATACCCTTATTCGATATGTGATTTCCAAATATTTTCTCCCACTGAGTTGGCTGCCTTTTCTTCCTTTTGACAAAGTCCTTTGAGGTGCTAAAGTGTTTAATTCTGAGGAGGTCTCATTTATTTTTTCTTTTGTTGCTCATGCTTTGGGTGTAAGGTCCAAGAAACCACCACCTATCAAAAGATTTTTAAGATGTTTCCCTACATTTTCTTCTAGTAGTTCTAGGACCCTGACATTTACATTTAGGTCTTTCATTCATTTTGAGTTAATTCGTGTATAGGGAGTGAGATAGGGGTCCTCTTTCATTCTTTTGATTACGGATATCCAGTTCTTCCAGAATCATTTGTTGAAGAGTCTCTTCTTTTTTAGAATGCTTTTGGCCATTTGAGTGCACTTTCCCTTTCAAATAAATTTGGCAATTGCCTTTTCTATTTCTGAAATGTAAGGTATTGGAATTTGGTTAGTATTGCACTGAATCAGTTTAGGTAGGATTGACATCTTCATATTTAGTTTTCCAATCCATGAACATGGAATGCCTTTCCATTTTTTAGTCTTTTGTGATTTCTTTTAGAATTGTTTTGTAGTTTTCTGCATATAGATCCTGTACTTTGGTTAAACTGATTCCTAGATATTGAGTCTTTTTGTTGCTGTCGTAAATGGAATTTTCCCTTGAGTTCCTCCTCAGATTGCTCAATACTAGTGTACAGAAACATTACTGATTTTTGCTTGTTGATCTTGTATCCTGCCACTCTGCTTAACTTGTTTGTTACCAGATTTTATCTAGGTTCTTGGCTATGCTGCAGAAATGAATTTCAAGAGCATACCAGGTGGGTTAGGTCAGTAATTTATTCAGGTAGGGAGAGAAGAGAAATGGGAGAAAATAACAAAGCAGGGGTCCCAGGCAGAGAGGAAGGGGGTGAAAAGGGATAAAAAGGGCTGATTTACAAGCTTCAATTCCCCATTATAGATTATAAATCCCCAGGTTTACTTGTGTGGCCATGTGGCAGAGGAAAAATGGTGAGGGCAGCACACAGAGGACAGGAACAGGTCTAGAGGTAAGAGAGCAGGGCGAGAGCACACTCAGGCCTTGCAGTTTGCTTTATAAATTATTAATTACTCCACCTCTTTGCTAATGACAGGGGAGGGGTTCCAGCTATTTGCTGTTTTGATTGATTACTCCACCCATCAATCCCCTAGTGAGGACCCAATGATAAAGTCCCTAGGGAACATCCAGGGCTTTTCTTTGTATCCAGAAGAAGTCTTTGTTCTAGATAGCAGAATCCTGGGGGTGAGGGGGTCTTCCAGCAGCCATCTTGGGGGTTACTGATATCCACATAGACTCTCTGCCATGTTCCAGATCCATCTACCTTTTTTTCTTGTCTAATTGCTCTAGCTAGAACTTCTAGCACAATACTGAATAACAGTGGTGACAGTGGGCATTATTGTCCTATTCCCAATCTTAGAGGGAAAACTTTTAACCAATTGAGTACAATGTGGTCTGTGGATTTTTCTTATATACTTTTTATCATATCGAGGAATTTTCCTTCTATTCCTATCTTTTGAAATTTTGTTTTTATCAAGAACAGATGCTGGATTTTGTCTAATGAATTTTCTGCATCAATCGAGATGATCATGTGTTTTTTTCCTTCAGTTTGTTAATGTGGTGTATTACGTTAATTGATTTTATTATGTTGAACCAGCCTTGCATACCAGGAATAAATCCCACTTAGTCATGATGAATAAGTCTTTTGATACGCTGTTGGATTCTGTTTGCAAGTATTTTGTTGACAATTTTTGCATCTATGTTCATTAGAGAGATTAGTCTGTAATTTTCTTATAATGTCTTTATCTGGCTTTAGTTTTGGGGTGATATTGGCTTCATAAAATCTGTTGGGTAATTTTCCCTCCTCTTCAATTTTTTGGAAGAGTGTAAACAGGATTGATGTTAATTCTTCTTGAAATGTGTAGTAGAATTCAATGGTGAAGTCATCTGGTCCTGGAATTTTCTTCATTGGGAGATGTTTGATGACTGATTCAATGTCCTTAAATGTGATTGGTTTTTTAAGTTCTTCTATTTCTTATAGCATCAGTGTAGGTTATTTGTGCATTTCTAGGAATCTGTCCATTTCATGTAGGTTTTCTAGTTTATTGGCATACAGTTTCTCATAATATCCTCTTAGGAACCTTTTTATTTCTGTGTGGTCAGCCTTAACTTCACCCCTTTCATTTCTGATTTTATTTATTTGCATCTTCTCTCTTTTTTTGTTAGTCTAGCTAGGGGTTTGTTAATTTTTTTTTTATCTTCTCAAAGAACCAGCTCTTGTTTTTATTATTATTTTTTGTTCTCAATTTCATTTATTTCTGCTCTAATCTTTACTATTTCTTTCCTTCTGCTTGCTTTCAGGGTGGTTTGCTGTTTTGTTTCTAGTTTCTCCAGTTGTTCAGTTAGATCCTTGACTTTAGCTCTCTTTTCTATTTTAAAATAAATGTTTGGGGCTATAATTTCTCTCTCAGAACTGGCTTCACTCACCCCATAATTTTGGTAAATTGTGTTCTCATTTTCATTAATCTCATATATTCACTAATTTCACTTACAATTTCTTCTTTGACTCACTGATTATTTAGGAGTGTGTTGTTCACCCTCCACATATTTGCCAATTTGCCTCTTTCCTGTCTATTATTTTTTAAAAAGATTTATTTATTTATTTATTTATTTATTTTCCCCCCTCCCCCTCGCCCCAGTTGTCTGTTCTCTATTTCTGTTTGCTGCATCTTCTTTATCCGCTTCTGTTGTCAGAACATGTGTTTCTTTTTGTTGCGTCATCTTGTGTCAACTCTCCGTGTGGGCAGCACTATTCCTGGGCAGGCTGCATTTTCTTTCATGCTCGGCGGCTCTCCTTATGGGGTGCACTCCTTGAACGTGGGGCTCCCCTACGTGGGGAACAACCCTGTGTGGCAGGGCACTCCTTGCATGCATCAGCACTGCTCATGGGCCAGCTCCACATGGGTCGAGAAGGCCCACGGTTTGAACCACAGACCTCCCATGTGGTAGATGGACGCTCTAACCACTGGGCCAAGTCTACTTCTCTTTCCTGTCTATTATTGATTTCTAGGTTCATTCCATTATGATCTGTGAAGATGATTTGTGTAATTTCAATGTTTTTATTTTTATTGAAACTTACTTTGTGAACTAATACATGATCTATCCTAGAAAAAGATCCATGAGCATGTAAGAAGAATGCAAAACCTGCTGAGTTTGGGTGCAACATTCTGTATATGTCTGTTAGGTCTAACTCATTTATCATATTGTTCAAGTTCTCTCTTTCCTTGTTGATCTTCAGTCTAGTTTTTCTATCTAATGATGTGAATGGTGTGTTGACATCTGCAACTATTATTGTAGAGATGTCTATTTCTTCTCTCAGTTTTGCCAGAGTTTGCATCATGTATTTTGGGGCATCCTAGTTAAGCGCATAGATATACAAGGCTGCTATTTCTTCCTGGTGGATTGTCCTTTTTATTAATACATAATGATCTTCTGTATCTCTTAGAACTTTTTTTGCCTTTAAAGTCTGTTTTGTCCACTATTATTGTGGCATTCTGAGATTATTTATGAATTCCAAAAAGAATGTTTGTAAACTGGTCTGTTCCTCTGGGTGTGATCCCCTTTGATTGTATTAGATTCAGCTGAGATGCCTTTGATTAAATTATGTTAAGATTAGGGCTTTGATTCAAACACATCAGTAGGGTGTAACTCAGAATTGAGTTCCCACCCCCTTGGTGGACTATATAAATGGATACTCACAAAGAGACACAGAAGAAGATACACAGGAAGAGAGAGCTCCATAGATGTCAGAGGAGAAAACTTTGTCATGACATGGAAGAAAAGAGAACATTGATCCTGCAGCCCTGAGAAAACAGAAAAGCCCTATGCCAGCCAGTAGGTGAGAGAGAGGAAGGCTGAACACTCAGAGATTGACAACCATCTTGCTTTAACACGTGGCAACTGACTTTGGTGTGAAATCAACTTTGGGTTGGACTCTTTAGGGCCTTATAACTGTAAGCTTTTACCCCAAATAAATACCCTTTATAAAAGCCAACAGAGGGAAGTGGATGTGGCTTAAGCAATTGGGCTCCCATCTACCATATAGGAGGTCCAGTGTTCAATACCCAGGGCCTCCTGGTGAAGGCAAGCTGGCCCATTTGACAAGCTGGCCCACACAGAGTGCTGCCCCATGCAGGAATGCTTCCCCTTGCAGGAGTGCTGGCCCACACAGAGAGCTGATGCAGCAAGATGATGCAAACACAGAGGAGAGACAAAAAGAGATGCAGCAGACCAGGAAGCTGAGGTGGTTCAAGAGAATGATCACCTCTTTCTCACTCTGAGAGGTCCCAGGATCGGTTCCCAGAGTTGCCTAGAATACAAGCAGACACAGAAGAACACACAGCAAATGGACACAGAGAGCAGAGCAGACAATGGAGGGAGAGGGGAGAAATAAATTTTTTTTAAAAATTTAAAGCCAACAGATTTCTGGTACCTTGTATCAGCACCCCTTTTGGCTGACTAATACAGAATTTGGTATCAGGAGAATCGGGTATAGTATAATGCAATTACCAGAAATGCTGGAATGGTTTTATAAATTGATGAGGGGTGTTTTGGGAGGAATTGTGAAATGCTTGATGGAAAAAGCCTAGATTGCTTTGAAGAGACTGTAGGTGGGAATATGGAGTGTAAAATTATTTCTGATAAGGCCTTAGAAGGAAATGATGAAACTATTATTGAAAACTGGAGGAAAGTTGATCTGTGTTTTAAAGTCACAGAGAACTTAGCAAGACTGACTCCTGAAGTTATGTGGAGGGCAGAATTTGAAAATTATGAACTTGGCATTTAGCCAAGGAGACTTCCAAACTGAAGGTGGAAAATGAAGCCTAGCTTCCCCTTGCAGTTTATAGCAAAATGTTAAAGGAAAGAGATAAGATGATACCTGAATTACCATGGACAAAGAAACCAGAAACTGATTCCAGAAATTCCAAGCCTCTGGAAATCAAGCCCCCAGATGATAGTGCCCCAACTGAGGAATTAGCTAAACTTGGAACTTTTAAGCCAAGATTGAAAATGCAGTTTTTCAGGAAAGACTTATGGGAAGTGTTAATGTCTGATGGCTTAGACCCCTGCTTCCTGTATGCTAAACCGACCAGCTTTTTGAGAGCACTGTATGAAAAAAACCACTGTCAGACTGAACTAAAAGGGATATGGAGGGGAGAGATGGAAAGGGAAACCTTTAAGAGAAAAACCATGGAAGCTGAGGAAGGAATTAAGACATCTCCTTGGGCTATGAGAGGGACCCCACCTATGTATATGGAAAGGATGTGTTTGCCCCAACATTTGAAGAAGGTAGATGTTCCTACCCACTGTTCAGGGAAAGTCTTACCACCCCAGGCTACAGAAAGGGTCGGGCACATTTCCCAAGAGTTGGGGAGAGTGTGGTTGACACCCCAGTGCTCTGAGAAGGATGGGCCTGTTCCCCATCAATTGGGGAAGGCCAGGTCACCACCTCATTGTTCTGAGGAGATTGGGCCTGTATGCCAGAGATTAGGTAGAATGTTGCTTCCACCTCACTATACTAAACGGCTTGAGATGCTACTCCAGAGATTGGGTAAAACGTGGTAGTCACCCCAATGTTCTGGGGTGATGAGGTCTGGAGCTCAGTTGCCACCCAGATGCTTGATGAGGGTGGAAACCAAGAAAGAGGCCATGGGTATGCCAGTGGAAAGGATGGGCCCCCATGAGGAGAAGGAGGAGAAGAAACCATCATCTTAAGAATGGCTCTCAGACTTTGAAATCTAATGAATTATGCCTTTCAGGCTTTTTCAGAATTATTGAGGACCTGTGACACATGTTTCCCTCCCTAACTCTCCTCATGGCAATGCAATTGTTTGCGCTATGTCTGTCCCTTTTTATATTGGAGTCAGATAAATTGCTTTGTAAGTTTCAGAGGTCTACAGCCAGAGGGGACTTTGTCCCAAGACTAACTGTATCTCTATAAACTGATGGTGATGTGATTTTGTACTTAGCATTTTTACTGATTTAAGACTTTTTAAAAAATTATTTTAATGTCTTTTTGGAATTTAAGCCAACAGATTTCTGCTACTTTATGTCAGCACCACTTTTGGCTGACTAATACACTTAGTATAGCTCTTCCTGCTCTTTTTTGGTTACTGTTTGCATAGAGTATCTTTTTCCAACCTTTCACTTTCAGCCACTGTGTATCCCTCAGGCTAAGGTGAGACTCTTGCAAGAAGCATATAGATGGCTCATGTCTTTTGTTTTTGTTTTTTTATCCATTCTGTCAGGCTATATCTTTTGATTGGTGAGTTTAATCCATTCACATTCAATGATATTCATGTAAGTGCATTATTTATTTCCAACATTTTATATTTTGGTTTTCATATGTCATATATTCTTTTCATCAGTCTTTTTTACTCCTTTCTGCTATTCTTTCTTTTATACTCTTCTCCAAGTTTCTCTCTCCTGTCTTTTACTTTCAGGCCCTAAGGCTTCCTTTAATATTTCTTGCAAAGGTGGATTCTTTTTAATGAACTCTCTAAGTTTCTGTTTGCTTGTGAATATTTTAAACTCATTTTCATATTTGAAGGCCAATTGTGCTAGATAAAGAATTCTTGGCTGGCAGTTTTTCTCTTTCAGTATCTCATTGTATCATACCACTGTCTTCTTGCCTCCATGGTTTCTGATGAGAAATCCACACAAGTCATACTGGGCGTCGTTGTACGGGATAGTTTGTTTCTCCCTTGCTGCCCACCAAATTTTCTCTTTTTCTTTGGTACTTGACATTCTGAATAGTATTTCTTGGAGTAGGTCTATTTGGATTTATTCTCATTGGGATGTGCTGTGCTTCCTGGACATACAAGTTCATTTCTTTTGTGAGAGCTGGAAAATTTTCAGCTATTATTTCCTCATTACTCTTTCTGCCCCTTTTCTCTTCTCTTCTCCTTCTGGAACTTCCATGACACATATGTTGTTATGTTTCATGTTATCATTCAACTCCCTGATCCTTGCTCAATTTTTTCCATTCTCCTATCTCTCTGTTCTTTTCTCTTTCCGTTTTTTTTTAATTTTTGTCTTTTTAAAAATATTACATTAAAAAAATATGAGGTCCCCATGTACCCCCTATCCTCCCTCACCCCACTCCTCCTATAACAACAATCTCTCCATCATCATGGGACATTCATTGCACTTGGTGAATACATCTCTGAGCACTGCTGCACCACATGGTCAGTGGTCCACATTATAGTTTACACTCTCCCCCAGTCCACCCAGTGGGCCATGGGAGGACATACAATGTCCAGTAACTGTCCCCACAATACCACCCAGGACAACTCCAAGTCCCGAAAATGCCCTCACATCACATCTCTTATTCTCATTTCCTACCCTCAGCAGCTACTGTGGCCACTTTCTCCACATCATTGCTACATTTTCTTCCATTACTAATCACAATAGTTCCAGAATAGAATATCAGTAAGTCCACTCTAATCCACACTCTATTCCTCCATTCTGTGGGCCCTAGGATGGTTATGTCCACTCCCCCTCTATATCAAGAGGGTGTTTAGATTCCATTTGGATGATGGATGCAATTCTCCTGCTTGCAGTTGTAGGCACTCTTGGCTCCCTGGTGTGGTGGTTGACCTTCTTCACCTCCCTGTTAGCTGGCCCAGGTAAGTCCAATAAACCAGAGGGTAGGAGTTGCGAGTCTGTTGAGGCTCAGGGTCTGGCGATCACATGGACAGTTCAGAGATTCAGGTCCCCTGAGTATACACTAAACCCCAGCACAAACTACAAGTCTGGTAAAAGTAACAGGAGAGGCTTTTTTATCTTTGGTATCACTTATTCTTTCTTCTGTCATTTTGAGTCTGCTATTTTATGCCTCTAATGCAGGGGTTCTTAAACTTTTTGTTCCACTGACCCCTTTGCCAGTCAGGTGAAAACCATGGACCCCTTACAAAGTCCACACTATACTGTGTATTTTTAAATAAATATATCACAACCCCACCAACACACCCCTACAAGAGTAATGTTTTTTTGAATTTCAGTTCAAGCTCATGGACTCCTTGTTAAGAACACCTGCTCTAAGGTGTTTTGGTTTTTTTTTTTTATACTTCTCCCTTTGTATTTATTTATCCCCTCCCCTCTTGCAGCTTGCTTGCTGTCTGCTCTCTGTGTCCATTTGCTGTGTGTTCTTCTGTGCCTGCTTGTCTCCCTTTGTTGGGTCATCTTGCTGCACCAGCTATCCATGGGCATGGGCTGTTAGCTCTCCGTGTGCATGGGCCATCAGCTCTCTGTGGGCTTGGGCCAGCTTGCCTTCACAAGGAGGCCCTGGGACATGAACCCAGGGCCTCCCATATGGGAGACAGGAGCCCAATCGATTGAGCCACAGCCACTTCCCTCTAAGGTGTCTTTTTTTGTTTTGTTTTGTTTTGTTTCCAAATTCTACTCAATTTATTCATTTTTTAAAAAGATATTACATTCAAAAAATATGAGGTCCCCATTCACCCCCACCGCCCCCACCCCACCACTCCCCCCACAGTAACACTCTCCCCCATCATCATGTCACATCCATTGCATCTGGTGAGTACATCTCCGGGCATCGCTGCACCCCATGTCCCGTGTTCCACACCATAGCCCACACTCACCCACGTTCCATCCAGTGGGCCATGGGAAGACATACAACGTCCAGCAATTGTCCCTGGAGCACCACCCAGGACAACTCCAAGTCCCGAGAATGCCTCCACATCTCATCTCTTCCTCCCATTCCCCGCACCCAGCAGCCACCATGGCCACTTTTTCCACACCAATGCCACATTTTCTCGATTATTAACCACAGTAGTTCATGAATAGGATATCATTAAGTCCACTCTGATCCTTACTGTATTCCTCCTTCCTGTGGACCTTGGCTTGGTTGTGTCCATTCCACATCTATGTCAAGAGGGGATTTAGATTCCACATGGATATTGGATGCAATCCTCCTGCTTTCAGTTGTGGGCACTCTAGGCTCCATGGTGTGGTGGTTGACCTTCTTCAACTCCAAGTTAGCTGAGTGGGGTGAATCCAATAAATCAGAGTGTAGGAGTTGAAGTCTGTTGAGGCTCAGGGCCTGGCTTCTAAGGTGTTTTTTATCTCACCTCTCTTGTCTTTCATTCCCATGAGTTCTGTTACTTTTCTATTCAGGTTTTCAGATTTTTCTTTGTGCTTGCTCAATGCCTTCTTAAGTCATTGAGCTCTTTAGCTATATTGTCTTTCAACTCATGAACTTGATTTTGGAGATTTGTGTGCATCTCATTGATTAGTTGTCTCAAATCTTGTGTCTCTTCCAGGACTTTGATATATTCCTTTTCTTGGGCCATGTCTTCCATTTTCTTACTATGGCTCATAATATTTTGCTGATATCTAGACATGTAATTAGGAGGGTGAGTTTACACAGATGTTCAATTTCTCTCTCTTTCATAGGGTTTTATTGGCAAGCAGCTGTGTATTACTGCTGCTCTTTGATTCTTGGTCCAACCTGTTCTGGGTCTTTGGGATTGTTCCTGTTCATTGCTCAAAACTTCGCCCTGGACCCAGTAATGGGTTTCACGCCAATTTCCTTGGGCCTTGGGGAGACTGTAAGGACCAGAAAAAGCCTCTTGTTTATTTTTTTATTTCCTCACATGCACTTCCTTCGTCAGCCAGAAGATGGCGCACTTTGGTAGTCCTCTCTGTCAGTGCCCGGTCAGAGTGTGTTTGCTGCCACATGGACTGGATCAATGTGAAAGATGTTCCTCCCTGGAGGCTAACAGCTTTGTATTTCAAATTTTCTCAGAGGCAGTTTTCCAACCTTTGCTGGAACCCTTTTCCTTTTTCCCAGATAGGAAATAATTCCTCTCCCCTCTGTGTCCTTAACCACCAGTCCTGGTCAGTAGAGGGGGAGTGAGCATCAGATCTCTTTATCCCAGATCTCTTTAGTCCCAGGCTGGCTCTCAAGGCAAACAATGGTGTGGCCTCACCCAGCCTAGAAGGGCTTGACACAGAAAAGGCATTTGACAAAATACAGCACCCTTTCTTGCTAAAAATTCTACAAAAGATAGGAATTGAAGGAAACTTTCTCAACATGATAAAGGTCATATATGAAAAAAACACAACTAACATTGGACTCAATGGTGAAAGACTGAAATCTTTTCCACTGAGATCAGAAACAAGACTAGGATGCCCACTGTCACCACTGTTTTTCAATACAGGGCTAGAGGTTCTAGCTAGAGCAATCAGGCAAGAAAAAGAAATAAAAGCATCAAAATAGGAAAGGAAAAGTAAAGCTTTCACTATTCACAGACGATATGATCCTAAACCAGAAAGTCCCAAATAATCTACAACAAAGCTGCTAGAGCCAATAAATGACTTCAGTAGAGTTTCAGGATATAAGATCAATAAGCAAAAATCAGTAGTGTTTCTTACACTAGTAATGAGCAATCTGAGGAGGAAGTCAGGAGAAAAATTCCCTTCACAATAGCAACAGAAAGAATCAAATATTTGGAAATAAACTTAGCCAAGGATGTAAAGCAACTGTATTCAGAAAACTACAATTTGTTGCTAAAAAGAAATTTTAAAAGACCTAAATAATTGGAAGAACATTCCATGCTCATGGATTGGGAGACAATCATTAAGATGTCAGTTCTACTGCAAGGAGAATTGCATCCATCAACCATGTGGGATCTAAGCCCCCTCTTGATTTAGAGGTGGAGTGGACATCACCTTCCCAGGGTCCACAGGATGGAGGAATAAAATATGGATTAGAGTAGACTTACAGGTATTCTACTATAGAACTATTGTGACTAGTAATGGAAGAAATTGTATTATTGATGTGGAGACAGTGGCCACAGTAGTTGCTGAGGGCAGGGAGTGGGAAGAAGAGAAGTGATGTGGGGGCATTTTGGGATTTGGAGTTGTCCTAAATGATATTGGAAGGACAGATGCTGGACTTTATATATCCTGCCATAATCCACTGAATGGACTGGGGGAGAATGTAAACTACAATGTAAACTATAATCTATGCCATACAGCAGTGCTCCAAAATGTATTCACCAAATGCAATGAATGTGCCACAATGATGAAAGAGGTGTTGATGTGGGAGGAGTGGGGGGTGGGGAGTATATGGAAACCTTTTATATATTTTAATGTAACATTTTTTGTGATCTATGTATCTTTAAAAAAAGGCAATTAAAAATAATAATAAAAAGATGTCAGTTCTACCCAAATTGATATATACATTTAATGCAGTCCCAATAAAAATACCACCAGCATTTTTAAAATAAATTGAAAACAAAATTATCAAATTTATTTGGAAGGGTAAGGGCCCAGAATGCCAGAATCATCTTAAAAAGGAAAAGCAAAGTTGGAGGACTCTCAGTTAACAGACTTCAAATCATATTACCTAGTGTATTAGTCAGCCAAAGGGGTGCTGATGCAAAGTATGAGAAATCTGTTGGATTTTATGAAGGGTATTTATTTTAGGTAGACGTTTACAGTTACCAGGCCATAAAGCGTAAGTTACTTCCCTCACCAAATTCTGTTACCACATGTTTGAGCAAGATGGCTACTGACATCTGCAAGGGTTCAGGCTTCAGACTTCCTCTTTCTTTTAAGTCCCCATGGTTCCAGCTTTTTCCAATATCAGCTATAGCCTGGGACAAATCTTGTCTCTCTCCCAGTGCTCGTTTATCTCCAGGCTCAGCTGCTCTGCTCTCTCCACAAGGCCAGATGTAAAATGTCAGGTGAATGGCTTGTCTCTCTTCCTGGGGCCTCTGCTGTGTCTAACGGAGCCTTTTCTCTTTTCCCATGTATCTGCTTCTCTGTTTGCTTACTTCCCAGGTTCCAGGATCAAAACTCCAACTTCCCTCCTCTGTTGTGTAGTTTCTCTGTGAGGGGACTCAACATTCTACTGATGTGACCCTATCAAAGCCTTAATCATAATTTAATCAAGCAAAAGTGAAACCTCTGAAGTTAATATAATCTAATATGCCCAGAGGAATAGACCAGTTTACAAACATAATCCAATATCTCTTTTTGGAATTCATAAACAATATCAAACTGCTACACCTAACTACAGTGGTGAGAAACAGCGTAGTACTGGTATAAAGATAGATGCATAGACCAACGGAACCAAATTGATGGTTCAGAAACAGATCCTGACATCTACGGTCAAATGATTTTGACAAGCCTATCAAATCCACCCAGCTGTAGCAGGACAGTCTATCCAACAAATGATGCTGGGAGAAATGGATAGACATATCCAAAAGAAAGAAAGAAAAGAAAGGTGTCTCACACCTTATACAAAAACCAATTCAAAATGGATCAAAAACCTAAATATAAAAGCTAGAACCATAAAGCTCCTAGAAGAAAATGTAGGAAAGTATCTTCAAGACCTGGTGGTAGGTGGTGCATTCTTAAACTACACCAAAAGCACAAATAATGAAAGAAAATGTGGATAAATGAGACCTCCTCAAATTTAAAAACTTCTGTGATCCAAAGGACTTTGTCAAGAAGATGAGAAAGCAGTCCACATAATGGGAGAAATTATTTGGAAACCACATATCCTATAAGGGTTTGATTTCTCTTCTATATAAAGAAATCATACAACTCAACAATAAAAGAGCAAGCAATCCAATTTAAAAATGGGCAAAAGCACTGGATGGAACGTGGGAGAGTATGGACTATGATGTGGACCATTGACCATGAGGTGCAGCGATGCCCAGAGATGTACTTACCAAATGCAATGGATGTGTCATGATGATGGGAGAGAGTGTTGCTGTGGGGGGAGTGGGAGGTGGGGGCGGTGGGGTTGAATGGGACCTCATATTTTTTTAATGTAATATTTTAAAAAAATGAATAAAAAAATAAAAAAATAAAATGTGACTAAAATTTTAAAAAAATAAAAATAAATAAAAATGGGCAAAAGACTTAGACATTTCTACAAAGAGGAAATACAAATGGCTAAAAAGCACATGGAAAAATTTTCACTATCACTAGATGTTAGGGAAATTCAAATCAAAATGACAATGAGATATCATCTCACACTGAGTAGAATGGCCATTATTATTTTTTTAACCCAGAAAACAGTAAGTGCTGAAGAGGATGTTAAGAAATAGGAAAACTCCTTCACTGTTGGTGAGATTGTAAAATGGTGCAGCCTCTTTGGAAGAAAGTTTGGTGGTTCCTCAGGAAGCTAAATACTGAACTGCCATATGATCCAGCAACTCCTTTACTAGGAATATATCCAGAAGAACTGAAAACTGACATGAACAGACATTTTGCACAGACACTGATGTTCATAGCAGCATTACTCACAATTGCCAAAAGATGGAAACAACCCAAGTGTCCAACCAATGAATGGATAAACAAAATGTGGTCTAAACATATGATGGAATACTCTGCTGCAGTAAGAAGAAATGAAATTGGGACACATATGATAACATGGATGAATCTTGAAGACATTATGCTAACTGAAATAAGCCAGACACAAAAGGACAAATATTGCATGGTCTCACTAATATGAACTAACTACAAAGTATAAATGCATGGAGTTAAAAACCTAGATTATAGGATTTTAGGAGGTAAGAGGAGGGTTGTGAAAGAGTACTGATGCTTAATGTATATAGAAGTTTTAATTAGCTTAACTGTAAAAGTGTGGAAATGGATCGAGTTGATGGTAACACATTATAGTGAGTAGCATCTAGTTTATAAATGGGATTGTGGTTGAAAAGGGTAGTCTAGGGATGTAAATGTCAATTGAAAGAAAGCTAGAGAATAATCTAGGGATTGAATAACAGTGAACCCAGCTGTGGATGAGAATTGTGGTTAGTAGTACAAATGCAGGAATGTCCTGTGAACTAGAACAGATGTACATCGCTATTGCAGGGTGGTGGGAATGTGGAGAAGCATGGGGAAAATATAATTAATGTAACCTGTGGACTATACTTGACAGCAATACTGTAATACTCTTCCATCAATGCCAAAGATCTACTGTGTTAATAATAGGAGGATATGGAAAAAATTTGCAGAAGGTACACTATAGACCATAGTTAGTGGTAATAGTCTGATGATATTATCTCACAATCTGTAACAAATGTTCCACAATGGTGTGCTGTATTGGTGAAGGGTTGTTATATGGGAATTCTACACATGTGTATGATGTTTTCTCAGTTCAAAACTTCTATAGTAAAATATATTTTTAAAAAAAACAGGGAAGTGGACTTGGCCCAATGGATAGGGCGTCCACCTACCACATGGGAGGTCTGCGCTTCAAACCTCGGGCCTCCTTGACCCACGTGGAGCTGGCCCATGCACAGTGCTGATGCGCACAAGGAGTGCCGTGCCACTCAGGGGTGTCCCCTGCATAGGGGAGTCCCACGCGCAAGGAGCCCTGTAAGAAGAACCTCCCAGCGCAAAAGAAAGTGCAGCCTGCCCAGGAATGGTGCCTCACACATGGAGAGTTGACACAACAAGATAACGCAACAAAAAGAAACTCATATTACCAGTGCCGCTGATAAGGATAGAAGCGGTCACAGAAGAACACACAGCGAATGGACACAGACAGCAGACAAGGGAGGGGAGGGGAGAGAAATAAATAAATAAATAAATAATTTTAAAAACCCACACTATAAAAGAAAATATTGATAAATTAAACTTCATCAAAAATAAAATCTTCCACTCTTAAAAAAAAAGAAAAGCCACAGACTTGAAGAAAATAATTACAAAACACACATTTGATAATGGAGTCACATAAAAAATACGTAAAACAGCTCTCAAAAAACTCAATAGTATAAGAAACAAACATCCCAATAGAAAAATGGACAAAACCTTGAACAGATATTTCACCAAAAAATGGAAAATAGGCACATGAAAATATGTTCAACATATTTGTCATAAGGGAAATGCAAATTAAAACCACAACGAAATATCCCTACATACCTATTAGAACTGCTAAAATAAAAAAGCTTGACAATACCAAGTTCTGCCAAGGATATATAGAGCAACTGGAACTGTCCTACTTTACAGTTTCATATAATGTTAAACATACAATACAGCAATCTTATTCCTACTTATCAACCCAAGAGAAATGAAAACTTATGTTCACACAAAAACCTGTACAGAAATGTTTTTAACAGCTTTATTCATACTTGACAAAAACTGAAAGCAACCCAAATGTCCTCCAGCTGATGTACCATGACTGGTAAGGGA
Source organism: Dasypus novemcinctus (assembly GCF_030445035.2). Classification (NCBI taxonomy): domain Eukaryota; kingdom Metazoa; phylum Chordata; class Mammalia; order Cingulata; family Dasypodidae; genus Dasypus; species Dasypus novemcinctus. The sequence goes on along the minus strand of NC_080704.1, from coordinate 55,725,493 downwards.
TACAAGACTACACTTGCCAAAACCCATAGAAATGTATATCACAAAAATGGCATTTTACTTTACTTTTAAAAAGCATTGAGGGGACCTAAAAGGGACTACAAACTTTTAAAAATGAACCTGTCTTACACATCAATAACGTAACTACACTGAAGGGAATGGGGAAAAGACACAATCTACAGAATTTAGAAAACAGTATTTTCATTGGATACTGTAAAGATATAGACAAAAAGAATTGTGCACCAATACTATAGTCTAGTTAGTAAATTTGTTTCTCAGAGGGATATGGTTTAGCAACTCTGAAACTACTTTATTTGTATAATTTTAAAAATAGGTAATCATATTGTAGTTAATGATAGCCAGGTTTCTCACTGTCAGGGAAAGAAATTATAATTAAGAAAAGGGAAAAGCTAGAATGAACTTTCATGTTGGGTTGGAATCAGAGGCTTTTAGACAGGTTATTGAAGATGATAAATGATAGATATGTAATAGGTAGATAGATAAGTAGGTAGATAGATAGATAGATAGATAGATAATGTATATTAGTACGCATATGTATACTCCCAAGCTTTGTTAGCTGAGAGGGCCTAGAAACAATGATAATCCAGTACCAATGAGCACACCTAGCAACAAGATCTTGGCTTCTAAATACCATTATTTAATAAAAGAAATAAGAATTTCTTATAAAAGTAGTTGAACTGGGGCAGAGAAAATACAAGATGAGCTGGAGCACCCTATAGCCCAAGAAAGTAAGGAAGTGCTCAAACAAAAATGGGGGCATATCAAAAGGGCAGAGTAGTGAAACTGATAGAACTCCAAATGGCCAAAACAGGAACAATTTGAGAAAGAAAATAAATAATGATAGTATTAGAATATAATCCCTAGAATAAAATATATATGCTTGAGTCAAAATTTTTTTATTAAATTATTTTTTTTAATTTTTTATTGACTTTGTAATAATATTACATTAAAAATATATATGTGAGGTCCCATTCAACCCCACCCCCCCACCCCCCCCTCCCCCCCCCAACAACACTCGTTCCCATCATCATGACACATCCATTGGATTTGGTAAGTACATCTCTGGGCATCGCTGCACCTCATGGTCAATGGGGTCCACATCATAGCCCATACTCTCCCACGTTCCATCCAGTAGGCCCTGGGGGGATCTACAATGTCCCTTCATTGTCCGTGAAGCACCACCCAGGTTGAGTCAAAACTGATGTAAATAAATAATTGAATATATAAATGGGGGAGAAAGGACCACTCTTCTCATACAATAATTCTAATTAATAAATGTAGAAGGTATGAGGGGAGTAGAAAATCACTATTAGAACACCACATAATAATTGTTGCAAGATGCTAAAATTAGTGGACAAAAGGTTGAGAAACAGTACATGTGCTTAGTCTCAATGTATCTTCCCCAAGATATTTATTAATTACAAAGGGAAAAATAGTAACTTTACAATGGAAAAACCCAGCAAGCACCACCTTAACCAAACGATCAAGGTTAACATCACCAGTAAAAAGACATATAGAGATTATTTGCCCCTGATATGATGCACTGAGAAGGGCACATCACTTCTATAGTATTCTTGCCAAAAATACATAACATCAATCTGATAAGAAGAAAATATCAGACAAACTCAAATTGAAGGATTTTCTGAAAAATAAGACCACTACTCATCAAGAATGTTGAGTTCATACAAGACAAGGAACGACTAAGAAACTGTCACAGATTAGAAGAGACTAAGAAGACATGACTACAAAATGCCATATGGTATCTTGGATCCTAGAACAAAAAAGGGAAATTAGTGGTAAAACTGATAAAATCTGAATAAAGTCTAAAGGTTAGTTAATAGTGTTGTTTGTCAAGAGACAAAGTGCTAACTAACAGAGATGGGGCCATTGTATCCAGGGGAACCAGACTTGGTGTCTCTTCCTCCACTGGAACATTGGGTACAGGCGCATTACCTATCCTCACATGCCTCTGAAAATCAAGAGAGGCAGATGCTCTCTGAAATATAGCTTAGTCTCCTGCTAGAGATAGATGACAAGATGGGCTGGGGAAAGTTATGCCTCAAATTCCTCTTTGTCCCCCAAAGCCCACAATATCTACCCCATATTCTTGCACTCTATTTTGCTCCTGGCTCTGTCCATGACCAGTCGTGGGTAGGTCTGCAAGAGTTACTTACCACACCCCAAGTCTGTTTAATGTGACTTGGACTTAAGTGAGTCTGGACAGACTCCTGAAAATCCCCAACTATTGGCATTACAACAGGAGGTTCTAAAAGGACTGAAAATACCACCTCTTCAAGTGACTGTGTGAGAGGAACCTAGGAGGCCTGTCTACATACTCTGTCTTCTGGGGATTTTGGAATGGGGAAATACTGAATATGTGAACTCCAATGATATCTCTGACCCATTTCTGCCTCCCTGCTGTTATTTTGACACAATTCCTGACTATACACTCTGTCACCCAGGACATATGATATTACCTGATGAACATCAGCAGAGCAAACTACCATTTTTCCATACCTTTCTCCCCTCCAGAACATAAGCCCCTCAACTCTGCTATGGTTGAGGAAGGATGTTGGGTTCCTGGGGCCTAATAGCTTCTGATGAAATGCTAAGAAATCAGTCCCTAACCTCATAACACTCCTCAGTACCAGTGTTCCTTTTCCCTTTTCCCCTAAAAAGCAATCAAGGTACTTGGGGGGGGCCAAGAAACTCTTATTCATGGAAGTAAAAAGGAATGTGGTTTCATGTATCAGAGGACTTACCCCAGTATATTTCTCATTGTATGTCAGTCCACAAGTTCCATTCCTTTATCCTGTCTTCCCTTCTGTAGACAACTCTCCCTCTTCACCTCACTGCACCATTGTAGGTACCCTGGGTTTCCCTTCTAGGCATTCTTCCCACTGGGTTTCCCCCAGTCCTAGGACACTGTGCTCCAAGAACTGGCCAACTGTAGCTGAGTCTATACTCACCACAGGATGTTCTGATCCATCAATGTTCAACACTCAGAGACAGACACTTTGTGCTGACCATTGGGACATGGCCTATGCCCACTGCAAGCTCTTTGAGGAATGGAGCCCTGCATATCAAAAAATGCAACACAGTGTAGCCCTGGAATCTAGTCTTTAAATATGCAAAAGAAGCTTTCCTGGGAGAAGTCTACAGAAAAGGAAATAACTATTCCATGAATTACCCTTTCAGCTCTTCCCATAGCCCAAGACTCTTCCCTAGATCCCCCCATTATCCAGTGCTCCTTATGATGATTCCTTGTGGAGGAGAGTGCAGATGAGAGGATGACAACCATCACTGTCCACATACTTCACCTCCAGATGATTACCTATCCCAGCTGTCAAGCCATCTGTCCTGAATGCAACAACTTGCTGTTTTTGGATGGTGTGAAAGTTTGAATTTGGGGAATCTCAGAAAAGGTTATTCTCTTGAACCAATCCATGCCTTTGGATATTGGGCCCTTTGATTGCCTTAGATTCAGTTAAGGGAAGTTTGATTATATCACTTGATTAGATCACTTTAGGGCTTTTGACTGGACTATGTCAGTCAGGCATGACCCATGTTGGGTCTCTGCCCTCTTGCTGGGTCTTATACAAACTGAGAACACACAGAGAAAGAAGAGATGCAGAGAAAGGGAGCTCTGCCAGTTTGACCAGACTATGTGAGAGGACTCTAGGTGCACCTACAGCTGCAGAAAGACAGAAGTCCTGAGAGGCTCAAGGAGATGAGGCCCCATGAGAGATGCCTGCTCACCCACAACTGAGCTTGAGGAGAAAGAAGAGAGAAATTGGCAGACCTGCCATCTTTCCTTGCCACATGGCAGGACTCCAAGATCAGCTAGCAGCTGACCTTTGATGGGAGAAAGCTTCTCTGATGATGCTGTGATTTGGACATTTTCACAGCCTCAGAACTGTAAGATTTTACCTAATAAGTTCCTATTATACAAGCCAACCCATTTTGGGTATTTTTGCATCAACAGCCTTACCAAACTAGAACAGAGGGAGTCCTGCTTAAATAAATCATAGGAAGTACCAAACCCATTTTCTTCATGTGTCAATTCCAAAAGAATGGGAAATATTAAAAGAACACCTTACATCCCAGTCACCAGCATTGGCTAGTTCCAGCAACATTCAGAAAACCCGTTTCCCCCAAGTTTAGCAAATTGTGACTCTGCTGATATTCTGGTCATGTTCTCTTTCTTGATCTGAATGCTGGTAACAATAATTTATTTTTTCACTTTGTTAAATTTTATACACACTTTTGTGCATGTTTCTTTCACTAAATGTTTAAAAATACCCAGGCTGACAATGCCTCGACAAGTTAACAAATCACTCTGCTCCTTCTCTTTTTTTTTCCACAAAAATTAAAAACTTTTTAATCAAAGGAAACCCTATCAAGAAAGTGAAAAGAGAGCCCACAGAAAGGGAAAAATACTTTCCAATCATATATCTGAGAAGGGCCCAACACCCAGAATGTATATTTTGAAAAACACTTACCCTTTAACGTAAAGACAAATAATCTAAATAAAAATGGGCAAAGCATTTGAACAGACACCTCTCTAAGGAATATATGCAATTGGATAACAAGCACATGAAACAAGGCTCAACATCCCTAGTCATCAGGGATATGCAAATCAATACCAAAATGTGACATCACTTTATTTTTTTAATATATTTTTTATTTTTTAAAAATATACTTAGATTACACAAAATGTTACAAACAAAAAAAAATAAGGAATTCCCATATGCTCCACTCCCCACACCTCCCACCCTTCCCCACATTAATAACTTCTTTCATTAGTGAGATACATTCATTGCAATTGAAGAACTCAGTTGGAGCATTGCCACTTTGCCACTAAGCATGGATCACAGCCTACATTGTAATCCACACTCTCTCCCACTCAGTTCTGCAGGTCATGGCAGGATATACAATGGCCTGTATCTGTGACTGCAATGACATTCAGGACAATTCCAAGTCCTGAAAACGCCTCCATATTACACCTCCTTTTTCCTTTCCCTGCCTTCAGCACCTCCAGTGGCCACTGTCTCCACATCAATTATATAATTTTTCCCATTGCTAGAATCACAAAAAGTCTACAGCAGAATACCAATAGGTCTACTTGGTCCACATTTTATTCCCCAATCCTGAGGATTCTGGGATGGTAATGCCCACTCCACCTCCAATTGATAGGGGGCCTTTTTTTTTTTATTCATTTTTTAAAAAATATTACATTAAAAAAATATGAAGTCCATTCAACCCCACCACCCCCACCCCCACTCCCCCCCCAGAAACACTCTCTCCCATCATCATGACACATCCATTGCATTTGGTAAGTACATCTCTGGGCATCGCTGCACCTCATGGTCAATGGTCCACATCATAGCCCACAATCTCCCACGTTCCACCCAGTGGACCCTGGGGGAATCTACAATGTCCCGTAATTGTCTGTGAAGCACCACCCAGGACAACTCCAAGTCCCGAAAACGCCTCCACATCTCATCTCTTCCTCCCATTCCCTGCACCCAGCAGCCACCACGGCCACCCTTCCCACGCCAATGCCACATTTTCTCTGTGGACATTGGATTGGTTGTGTCCATTGCACATCTATGTCAAGAGGGGGCTTAGATTCCACATGGATACTGGATGCAATCCTCCTGCTTTCAGTTGTAGGCACTCTAGGCTCCATGGTGTGGTGGTTGATATTCTTCAACTCCATGTTAGCTGGGTGGGGTAAGTCCAATAAATCAGAGTGTAGGAGCTGAAGTCTGTTGAGGTTCAGGGTGTGGCTATCATATTGTCAGTCCAGAGATTCAAATCCCCTAGCTATATCTTAAACCCCAGCACCAACTACAATTCCAGTAAAGTAGCATGAAAGTCTTGTGAAAAGAGATCCCATCTGAGTCCAGTTCTATCACGCAGAAACACCAGCTCCAAAGAAGGGCCAACTGACATGGCAGTGAACCCCATCTGCCATGACCATAGAACCCGTGGGTCTCTTTAGCCCTCAAAAGAACCAATACTTGGGGTTGTATCTACTTTATCTGTCTCTGAGACTCTGCTCAGGTGTGCATACGGGCAATCCTTCTGACAACCTCCAGACTCTTTTTTAGAGACTCATAGCCATATAAACTCATTTGTCCTTTCCATTTCCCCCTTAATTTAGGTCAAAAAGCATTTTTAACTCCTGTTATTATATGTAGACAGAGATATTCTGCTGATCCACGTTGAACCTTTAATTCAAGGTCATTTTCTAGTTGCATCATCAGCTGGTATTTGGTAGTGATCCCTCGGTGCCAGGGAGGCTCATCCCTGCGTGTCATGTCCCACGCTGGGGGGAATGCACTGCATCTACATGCTGAGTTTGGCTTCAAGACTGGCCACATTTGAGTAACACGGAGGCTGTCAGGAGGGAACTCTCAGGCACAGTGCTGCTCTAGGCCTTGTTCTTATTTCAGGCACATAGGCTCACAAGCATAGTCATTAGTATCAGGGGCCCAGTGTTGGACCCTCATTCCTTCCTCGTTCTTACCGTTGCACCTGGGGGACTGCCACTGCTCCCCTAGGGACCACGACAGAGCACCCCCGGCCAGGAACCCAGTACCCCCCCCAGCTGTTGTTTTTAATTGTTGCCACTATGAGTATATCCAAACATTACCATGCACCCTGGACATATGCCCTGTATAACTCCCTGTCAACCATATATCGCCTGTCAATAACATCCCATACCAGTATTCCTCCACTGCCATTGTTGAACCACTCTGTGATCCAAAACTTCCTGAAAAGCAAAGCCCAATATAATGTCAGGTTCCCTTACTAGTAAAATGGAATATAGCGATGAGTTTAAAGGTTAGATCTAGAATATGTATTGATTTGGAAAAATTCTACATCCTATCTTTTTCTTTTCTTTTTTCCTAATTATTGAGCTTCTCTTCACAAGAGCCTTAGATTACAGTAATTCATATATACAATATACAGTACTCCCACACATCCACCATAAAACCTTTTCCCTTCCACAGCGATAATCTTTTAACTTATTCATATCATATTTACTGAAACTGATGTACAGACTCCGAAACAATAGCTTTCAAACAAGGTGACATCTGTTTTTACATTGTGGTCCATACTTTAGGCTATACAGTTTTCTAAATTTTTTAGTTATCCTATGTTTTACATTATGGTTTACATTATTAGTCTGTCGTCCCCTATATGTTTTTGGTGTAATATTACATGTTTTATATTCATCCTTGTGTACTCTCGTGAAACTCCTCTCTTGCCCCCACATTTACCTTGGTTCCATCCATTCAACATCCATTTTCCCCTCCCCTTGGGGCCCACAGCGACAGCCAATCTCCATTTCCCGAGGAGCCACATCCAGAGATACTTGCAACAGTGTTCAGGGCCTGACTTGCTCAACTGCCCTAATGCCCTGGGAGCCACCCTTTCTCTCGAGAGATAGAGTTCCCTCTATTTGATGGCATTAGTCCTCCCCAGGATGTGGGTCCACCCCAACTCTCACTACTTGGGTCTCTACCCAATGGTACAACCCACCCTGGCAAAATGAGCATTCAGACATTCTGATAGGGTGCCTTGATCCCGTACAGCTGATGGATGTGACTCTCTTGCCTGCAGCTGCAGACTCTCTCAGCTCCTTGCTATGGTGGTTTTCCATCCTCATCTCCTTGTTAGTTGTCCTGGGTAAGTCCAATAAACTGGAGAGCAGGTGTTGCAACTCCGCTGAGGCTCAGTGCCCAGGTGGCACCTGGACAGCCCAAAGATTCAAGTTCCTTGGATGTACACCTACCAACTCCAGCACCAACTACAGGTTCAAATAGAAGGGACAGAAGAGGAATGTATAGAGAATTCACAACTGAGTCCAACTCTGTCACAATTCAGGAGCACAAACTCCAATATAGCGCCCACTGGCAAGGCACCAGACTCCAGAGATATCTGCCCTACCTATAATGTCTGGATATCTCCAGAGGCCTCAGGAGCCCCACTATTTGAGTTGTATCTACTTTGACTATATATAAGATCCTGCTGAGATGTGCATAAGTGTTACCCCTGGGATGACCTCCTGTCTCACTTTGAAGTCTCTTAGTCATGTAAACTCATTTGTCTTTACCTTTTTTCCCTTTTACTCAAGGTCTTTTTCCAGTTGCATTGCTAGTTGGTGCTTGGTAGTAATCCCTCAGCAACAGGGAGGCTTACTCCTGGGAGTCAGGTCTCACACTGGGGGGAAGGTAATGTATTTATATGCTGAGTTCAGCTTAGAGAGAGGCCACATTTGAGCAACATGGAGGTTCTCAGAAGGTAACTCTTAGGCACCCTGCAACACTAGGCCAAGTTGAAATTTCAAATGCAAAAGGTTCATAAGCTTAGTCGTTAATATCAAGGACCCATCAATGGACCATCCTTCTTCACTAGTCATTGTCCTGCACTTTGGGGATTGTTGCTGACTGCTCCTTCTCTTAATTCCTCTCTCACCATTACCCTCACTCTTTTATTTGACACTCATGTTAATCATTCTATTAATTTTTACTCCAATGTGCCCTTCCTCACCTGAAAGGGACCATGAATCCTTTTTCTATAGAACTGGCTGGATCCAGAAAGACCTTGGGTCCAAACTCCACCTGTCACATCATGAAACCCCTATAAATATTTGCTGCATTTCTTATTCTTTTTTTTTTAAAGATTTATTTATTTTATTTAATTCCCCCCCCCTCCCCCGGTTGTCTGTTCTCTGTGTCTATTTGCTGCGTCTTGTTTCTTAGTCCGCTTCTGTTGTCGTCAGCGGCACAGGAAGTGTGGGCAGTGCCATTCCTGGGCAGGCTGCACTTTCTTTCGCACTGGGCGGCTCTCCTTAGGGGCGCAAGGGCTTCTGTTGTCGTCAGCGGCACGGGAAGTGTGGGCGGCACCATTCCTGGGCAGGCTGCACTTTCTTTCGTGCTGGGCAGCTCTCCTTACCGGCACACTCCTTGCGCGTGGGGCTCCCCTACACGGGGGACACCCCTGCGTGGGGCGGCACTCCTTGTGCGCATCAGCACTGCGCATTGGCCAGCTCCACACCGGTCAAGGAGGCCCGGGGTTTGAACCGCGGACCTCCCATGTGGTAGACGGATGCCTGAACCACTGGGCCAAGCCTGTTTCCCTAGAACTCAGGATTTTTTTTTTTTAAGGAGATCCAGGGGATTGAACCTGGGACCTCTACATGGGAAGCTGGTGCTCCACCACTGAGCTACACCTGCTCCCCATTTCTTATTCTATAGCACAATTCCCAACACTCTAGAACTGTGCTTAACAATAGGAAGATATTTTAAACTGCTAAGTCTGTGGTGATTTCTTACACTGCAATAGAAAACCAATGCAGAGGGAACATCACCAAAGACCACAAAGAAATTAGAAACATATTAAGAGAATACTATGAACAACTCCATGCACATAAATTAGATAATTTAGAAAAAACAGATTATTGGAAACCAACAACTACCAAAATTCACCTAAGATGAAATAAGATAATGTGAATAGTCCTGTAATTATCAAAGAAATAGGCTTCATGGTTTAAAAACCTTACAAGAAAACAAATCTCCAGGTTCAGATTATTTCACTTGTGAATCCTTCCAAGAATTTAAATCAAACAACCAGATTCCATATAATCTTTTCCACAAGTATAGATGAGGAGGGAGCACTTCCCCACTCATTTCATGAGGCCACATTACCTGAACACCAAAAGCAAATTAAATGATACAAAAAGAAAACCAAAGACCAACATCTCTCATGAATATAAATGCAGAATCCTGTGCTGGGAGAAAGATTGAAAGAGGACCCCTATCTCACACCTTATACCAAAATTAACTCAAAATGTTAGTACCAGAACTATAAAACTCCTAGAAGATAATGTAGAGAAGCATCTTCAGGATCTTGTGTTGGACAATGCTTTCTTGGACTTTTGACCCAGAGCACAAGCAATGAAAGGAAAAAGATAAATGTGACCTTGTCAAATTTTTTATTTCTCTCCCCCCACCCCATTATCTGCTCTCTGTGTCCATTCACTGTGTGTTCTTCTGTGTCCACTTGGATTCTTGTCAACTGCACTGGGAATCTGCGTCTCTTTTGTTGCATCATCTTGCTGCATCAGCTCTCTGTGTGTGTGGTGCCACATCTGGGCAGGCTGCACTTTCTTTGCTCAGGGCAGCTCTCCTTATGGGGTGCACTCCTTGCGTGTGGGGCTCCCCTACATGGGAGACACCCCTGCATGGCATGGCACTCCTTGCACACATCAACACTGTGTGTGGGCCAGCTTACCACACAGGTCAGGAGGCCCTGGGTTTGAACCCTGGACCTCCTATGTGGTAGGTGAACACTCTATCCATTGAACCAAATCCGCTTCCCAAGACCGTGTCAAAATTAAAAACTTTTGAGCATCAAAAGTCTTTGTCATGAAAGTAAAAAGACAACTTCAAAGGGAGAAAATATTTGGAAACCACCTATCCAACAAGGATTTAATATCTAGAATATATATTTTTAAAATCTTACAATTCAATAATAAAATACAAACAACCCAATTAATAAATGGGCAAAAGATTTGAACAGACATTTCTCCAAAGGGGATATGCATATGGCCAAAAAAAAACACAAGAAAAGATGTTCAACATCACTAGCTATTAGGGGAATGCAAATCAAAACTACAATGAGATATCATTTCACACCCACTAGAATCACTGCTATTATAAAAAATAAAACAGAAACTTACAAGTGTTAGAGAAGATGTGGAGAAATAGGAACACTCATCCTTTGCTGATTGCAATGTAAAATTGTGTAGCCACTGTGGAAGAGAGTTTGGTGGCTCCTCAGAAAGCTTGATTATAGAACTAGTGTATGAGCCAGCAATCCCACTATTCTATATATACCCAAAAGATTAGAAAAAAGGGACTTGAATAGATATTTGGACACTGAGGTTCCTAATGGCATTATTCAACAATTGTCAAAAGATGGAAAAACCAAGATGTACATCAAACATTGAATGGATAAACAAAATATGGTATATCCATACAATGGTATATTATTCAGCTGTAAGAAGGAAGGAAGTCCTAATATATGTGACAACATGAATGAATCTCAAGGACCTTATGAAATAATTGAGACATAAAAGGACAAATATGATTTGATCTCACTGATATGAACAAATTATAATAAGCAAACTCAAAGACTTAGAATCTAGAATATAGGTTATCATGGGATGATTGGAGTTAGAAAATGGGGAGTTGATGCTTAGTTTATACAGAATTTCTATTTAGGCTTATGGTAAAGATTTGGAAATGGATGGTGGTGATGTTAGTACACTATTGTGAGTGTAATTAGCACCACTGAATTATATAGGTGAATGTGGTTAAAGGGAAACTTTAGATTGTATATGGTACTATAATAAAACTTAAAAGATAAAACAGAAAACTTGAGTAGTGGATAGCCAGATCTGGAAGCTAGCACATACAGATTTCCAAGAAGATGGTGTCAGAGTAGGCAGACAGGGCTCAACTCTCTCACAAAAACAATGGAGAAAGGGCCAAAAACTGTCTGAGGAAACTGCTTTGGTGGTCAGCAGACTAGGACAGTGCTGTGCAACTTCCAGGACAGTGAGGGACAGAGAGACAAAGAACCTGAAGCAACAAATGTCTCTCTTAACCTCTTAATCCTACAGGAGAAAATATGTGCCCCATTAAGGAGTCCCTGGCCCAGATCTGATAACTTAAGCTGGGCAATTTTAAAGATGAAGAATAAGTTGAACCAAAAATGAAAGAAGAGCTGTGAAAAAAAAAACAGTAGGAAAGAGAAATTGACCATCAGAGAAAATTCACCAACATATTCAAATGCCCAGACATCAGAAAAAATTACAAGCCATACTAGGAAACAGGAAGAGATGGCCCAACCAAAGGAACAAACCAAATATCCTGACAAGATACAGGATTTAAGACAACTAATCAATGACAATCACACATCTCTCCTAAATCACTTCAAAGAATTGAAGGAAAATATGACTAAAGAAATAAAAGATAATGAGAAGATATTGGGTGAGCATAAAGAACAATTCGAAAGCCTACAAAGAAAAGGAACAGAACTTATGGGAATGAAAGATACAATGGGTGAGATTAAGAATACATTAGAGGCACATACAAGCAGATTTGAATTGCTCAATGACAGAATTAGCAGTTTTGAAGACGGACTATCTGAACTGGAAAAGACAGGAGAACAGAAAGAGATGAGAATGGAAAAATGGAACAGTGTCTCAGGGAATTGAATGATGATGGGAAATGCATGAACATTCGCATTATCAGTGTCCCAAAAGGAAAAGAGAATGGAAAAGGGGAGGCTTCATTTTTGAAGAAGTTTTGGATCACAGAGTGGTTCAGGGGAGGAGCATTGGTGTGGGGTGTCATTGATGGGGGATGCATGGGAAGGAGTTTGCCTGGGAATTCATATGGGTATATAGATACGTTCGCATGTTTGTTGGGTATTGACACAGTGGGTAGAGATTCACACAACAACCTAGGGAGTGCTGGGTTCCCATCCTGGGGAGCTCTGCCACATCCCCCAATGGAATAGCAACAATCCCCCAACTGCAGGGGAAATGACCAGTGAGGAAGATTGGTCCAATGATGGGCCCTTGATACTGATGACTATGCTTATGAGCCTGTTGCACTTGAAATTTCAACCTTGATTAGTGTTGCAAGGTGCCTAAGAGTTATCTCCTGAGACCCTCCATGTTGCTCAAATGTGGTCACTCTCTAAGCCAAACTCAGCATATAAATGTCTTACCTTCCCCCAGTATGGGCCATGACTCCCAGGGATGAGCCTCCATGGTGCAGAGGGATTACTACCAAGCACCAGCTGGTGATGCAACTGGGAAAAGACCTTGAATAAAAGGGGGAAATGGTAAAGACAAATGAGTTTATATAGCTAAGAGACTTCAAAATTAGTTGGGGGGTCATCAGAGGCATCACGCTTATGCATATCTCACCAGGATCTCATAGACAGCCAAAGTAGATACTACCCCAGGTAGTGGTGCTCCTGAGGGCCATGGAGACACCCAGGTCCTACAGTCATTGCAGATGGCTCTGGATTTTGGTGCCTTGCCGTTGGGCCCTACTTTGGAATTTGTGTTCCTGAGTGTGATGTAGTTGGACTCAGATGTGACTTCTCTATGCATGCCCTTTCTGTCCCTTTTATTGAACCTATGGTTGGTGCTGGAGTTTTTGTGTGCCCAGGAGACTTGAATCTCTGGGCTGTCCATGTGCCACTGGGCCCTAACCTCAGCAGAGTTGCAGGACCTTCTCTCTAGTTCACTGGACTTAACCTAGGTCAGCTGACAGGGAGGTGAGGATGGATAACTACCACACCAAGGATCTGAGAGAGTCTACAACTGCAGGCAGAAGAATCCCATCCATCAGTCATATGGGATCAAAGTCCCCTCTCAATTGAGAGGTGGACTGGGCATCACCATCCCAGGGTCCTCAGGATTGGGGAATAAAATATGGACTAAAGTGGACTTACTGGTATTCTACTACAGAATTATTGTGACTCTAGCAATTGAAGAAATTATATCATTGATGTGGAGACAGTGGCCACTGGAATTGCTGAAGGCAGGGAGAGGGAAAAGGTGTTGTGATATGGAAGCATTTTCAGGACCTGGAGTTGTCCTGAATGTTATTAGAGAGACAGATGAAGGGCATTATATATCCTGCCATAACCCACTGAATGGACTGGGAGAGAGTGTAAACTACAGTGTAAACTCTATTCCATGCTGTGTAGCAGTGCTCCAAAATGTACTCATCAAATGCAATGAATGTATCACAATAATGAAAGAAGTTGTTGATGTGGGAAAATTGGGGGGGGGGGTATGGGGAATGGGGCATATCGGAATCTCCTATATTTTTTAATGTAACATTTTGTGTGATCTATATTTTTAAAATAAATAAAAATAGATTTTTTTAAAAAAGAAAAGGGGAAGAAATAAAATTTGAGAAAATAATGACCAAAAACTTCCCAACCCTTCTGAAAGACATAAATATCAATATCCAAAAAGGACAATGCACCCCAAACAGAATAAATCTGAATTGACCTACCCAAACACCTACTATTCAAAATGACAGATATCAGAGATAAAGAGAGAGGATTCTGAAAGCAGCAAGAGAAAAGCAAAGCATCACATACAAGGGAAACTTGGTAAGATTAAGTGCTGACCTCTCATCAGAAACCATAGAGGAGAAAAGAAAATGGTATTTAAGGTACTAAAGGAGAAAAACTGACTGCCAAGAATTTTGTATCTGGCAAAGCTGTCCTTCAAAAATCAGGGTCAGTTTAAAGTCTTCACAAACAAAAACTGAAAGAGTGTGTTACCAAAAGACCAGAATTATATTTTTGATCGGACCATGTGAGACAAAGGACAAGAGGTTTGCCCATATGGAGCTGCAAGGAGAGAAGCCCCCAAAGAGGCTCAAAGAGCTGAGGCACAGGGAGAGAAGAGCCTTATGCTGATAACTTGCAGCTGAACTTGGGAAGAGAGCAGAGCAGCTAAACCTGATGTTGAAGGCCTGGAAAGAGACAAGTCCTATGCCTGATAGCTGACAGCTGAGCTCCAAGAGCTGGGCTCTGGAGACCGTAGATTCTGGAGAGGAAGGCAGAGACCTTGGCAGAGATTGGTGGCCATCTTCGCCATGTGGCAGCTGACTTGGGTGAGAAAGCATCTCTGGCGATGCTTCCATTTGGACATTTCATGGCCTTAGAACTGTAAGCTTTTGCCCCAAATAAATCCCCTATATAAAAGCCAACACAGTTCTGGTACTTTGCATCAGCAGCCCTTTGGCAAACTAAAACAATAGTTAATAGTACTTTTTATTCATTTTTCATCAATTGTAACAAAGGTAACTATTATTAAAAATATGGGGAAGCAGATATGGCTCAAGCAATTGCGCTCCTGCCTACCATATAGGAAGTCCTGGGTTTGGTTCCCATTGCCTCCTAAAGAAGATGAGTGTATTAGTCAGCCACAGGGTGCTGATGCAAAATACCAGAAATTGGTTGGTTTTTATAAAGGGTATTTATTTGGGGTAGGAGCTTACAGATGCCAGGCCATAAAGCATAAGTTGCTTCGTCACCAAAGTCTATTTGGAACAAGATGGCTGACGACGTCTGCGAAGGTTCAGGCTTCCTGGGTTCCTACATTCCTGAGGCTTGCTTTTCTCTGGATTCAAGGTCCCTTCCTTCCTGGTGCTGGCTTCTCTTTCCTCTGGGTGCTGACTTCCTGGGTCTTCAGCATCAAACTCTAACATCAGAAATCCTCACATCAAAAGCTCCAACTCTGTCCTTCGCCATGCCTTTTATCTGTGAGTCTCCACCCACCAAGGGGTGGGGACTGGGTGGGGACTCCATGCCCTAATGATAACTCAATCATGCCCAGGTACAGATCAAATTACAAACTTAATCCAATATTTCTTTTTGGAATTCATCAATTATATCAAACTGCTACAATGAGCAAGACAGTGAGCTGACACAATGGTCAGGTATGGCGAGCTGACACAACAAGATGACACAAGAGACAGGAGGAAAACATAATGAGAGATACAACAAAACAGGGAGCAGAGGTGTCTCAAGTGATTAGGTACCTTCCTCCCACATGGGAGGCCCTGGGTTCAGTTCATGGTGCCTCCTAAAAGGAAGATGAGCACACAACAAACAACAATTGGGGGGGGGGGATAAATAAAATAAATCTTTTAAAAAATATATGCACAATTACAGAAAAGTGCAATCAATTACAACAAATGTTTCACACCAATGCGAGGTGTTTGTGGTAGGGTGGTATATGGGACCCCTGTATTTTATGCATGATTGGTCTGTAAACCTATAACTTCCCTAATTTTAAAAAGTTTAACTATTGACACACGAACCAACTTGAATGGATCACAAAAGCCTTATGCAGAATGAAAAAAATCAATCTCAAAAAGTCACATACTGACATTTGAGCTGCAGCATCCCTCTTGAGGGTTGGCGGCTAATGGCTCCTACATGGGCTGCCACTGCCACCCTCTACACTCCACTGTGGAAAGAAAATAGTGGGTCATAACAGCACCATTGCCCCCAGTGTGTGTGTGGGGGGGCCCTCTTTATCAGTTTCTGTATTCACTTTGACCGCAAGAAAGGGAATGACCCCAATTTCAAGAACAGGCTGTGAGAGCAAAGAAAGAAACAGAAACTTGCCAAGGAGAATGCTGGACTTTCCAAGTTGCCTGATCTTAAAGATGCTGAAGCTGTTCAGAAATTCTTCCTTGAAGAAATACAGCTTGGCAAAGAGTTACTAGCCTAAGGTGAATATGAGAAGGGTGTGGGACATTTGGCAAATGCAATTGCTGTGTGTGCACAGCCACAGCAGTTATTGCAAGTTTTACAGAAAATTCTTCCACCACCAGTTTTCCAGATGCTTCTGACTAAATTCCCAACAATTAGTCAGAGAATTGTAAGTGCTCATAGCTTGGCTGAAGATAATGTGGAATGAAAAACAAATGTCAGCATAATAGAATCTCAATTTAAAATAGTTTAAAAGTTCTTAGCTGGGAAGATGAACAGCTCTGGGAAAATAAGGCCAATGTACCACATTGAAATCTACTGAAGTTAATTTTTACTTTGTGTAGATTCATTTGTTTGTTTTATCTTTTCCCCAGAAAAAGTATATTTTGATAAAGGCTTTTCATTTTATAAATACACTATGAGTTTCTAAAAATTGAAATATCATGAGTTTTGTTTCTTCCTAAAATGTGCAATTAAAATGTACATACATACATACACTCAAAGCATGAGCAAAAAAAGAAAAAATAGATAAATGGGACCTCCTCTAAATTAAACACTTGTGCACCTCAATGGACTTTGTCAAAAGGGTGAAAAGGCAGCCGACTCAATGGGAGAAATTATTTGGCAATCACATATCTGGTAAGTGTTTAATATCCATGATATATTATACAAAGAGATCATACAACTCAACAATAAAAAGACAAACTACCTGGTTAAAAAATGGGCAAACAACTTGAAAAGACAATTGTCCAAAGAAGAAATACAAATGGTGAAGAAACACAAGAAAAAATGTTCAACATCACTAGCAATTAGGAAAATGCAAATCAAAACTATGAGTCAGCATTTCACACCTATTAGACTGACCACTGTTAAAAAGTTGGAAAACTGTAAATGTTGGAGAGGCTGTGGAGAGATAGGAATGCTTATTCACTGTTGGTGGGAATGTAGAATAGTACAGCCCTTGTGGAGGACTGTTTTGCGGTTCCTAAGGAAATTGAATATAGACTTGCCATGTGACCCAGCAATACCATTACTAGGTGTGTATTCAGAAGAAATGAGAGCAGAGACATGACTAGACATCTGCACTCTCATGTTTATAACGGTGTTGTTCATGATTGTTAAAAGTTAGAAACAACCCAGATGTCCATCAACTGATGAATGGATAAACAAATTGTGGCATATACACACAATGGAATATTATGCAGTGGTAAGAAGAAATGAAGTCATGAAGCATATAATATTATGTTGAGTGAAGCAAGCCAGACAGGAAAGGACAAATACTGTAAGATTCCACTATTATGAACTAAATATATTATGTAAAGTCATGGAGTTAATAGAAAATAGAAGGAGGGTAGAGAATGGAAAGCTGAGGATTAATCTGTGCAGAATTGGTAAAAGGTTGTTTGTAAATCTTTGGAAAGGAATACAAATGGTGAAAGCATATCATGGTATTTGTAACTGAGTTATCATATGGTATGACAGTGGTTGAAAGGGAAAGTCCAAGGTCATGTAAATTATTAGAAGGAAAGCTAAAAACTGTAACATAGGACTGTAGAAGATAGTAAAACATCATGTAAAACATGAATATGGTTGATAATTGCATATATAAGACTTTCTACAAAATATATATATGGATATACTAGAGAGAAGGAAAATGAATAACAGGTATGGCAGGGGAAGCACAGAGAGATTAAGAGGTGATGAGTTTTGTTTTTTTGTTTATTATTATTATTATTGGAATAATGAAAGTGCTTTAAGAATGAAGTGATGAATGCACAAATATGTGATTATAATGAATACCATTGATTGTACACTTTGGATGGATTTATGCTTTATTGATATGTATCAATAAAATTGATTTGTTTAAAAAATGGACTTACATGCAACAATACTTAGGTTGAAAATGCCCAGTGCTCAGTTTTGAAAGATAAGGGGGGAAAGCATGGGAGAAAGCTGAAAAATGCTCATTTTTAAAGCTAGTACTTTATCCAATCAGAAAATTGGATGAAAACTTGATGATGTTTATTAAAGATGGACATTAAAATCTTTGAGAGATATTTATGAAACATGCTGATATACTCTATTAACTTCACACCCCCTGTGATGGTTAGGCTATTGTGTCAACTGGGCCAGGTAATTGTGCCCAGTTGTTTGCCCAAGCAAGCACTGGGCTAGCTGTAATGTAAGGGCATTTATGTACTTTAGTCACCATTGACTTTACTGCAGTGGTAAATCATAGATAGCTGATTACAATTACATCAATCAGGGAGATTGCCATCAGCAATGAGTGACCATTAACCCAATCAGTTGAATCCCTTAAAAGGGGTTAGTGATTCCAGCATTGAGAGAGAATTTCCCAGCTCATCCTTGGACAGTCAACATCTCCCAGAACTAGTCAAGAGTCTTCACTGGACTTTCATTGGAGCTCCTGGTTTCAGCCTGCCTGTGGAACCTGGACTTGTGCATCCCCATGGCTGTGTGAGAGACTCTGATAAATCTATTACTATCAACAGATGTCCCTTGTTGATTCTGTTTCCCTAGAGCACCCTGACTAATACTTTGTATCAGTCTGGAAATATTTTGTTTAACTCAATGGGCTTAGTGAAATGCTTTGTTCTGGGTATTTATCTCCCTGTATTTTAGATAGGGGTAGTTGCAAATAGCACTAGCAGCGTGAGCTTCACCAATTCATGTATGTTCACACTCTTTGTTTATAAAATAAGGAAACTGGTCCACTGATCTCTGAGGTGTCCCTTTCAGCTCCTAAATTGCATATTCTGTTCAGTATCTTCAAATACACCTTCTCCTAAGGAGTGTCTTTGTTTGCACTTTTTTAATACTCTGAATTTTGCATGCTTGCCTTAGTATTTCCAAATAGATCTTTTGTTAATGTCTCCCTGTTATGTTGATTTTCACTGAGATCAAAAGGTTCTGTCACAACTCTGTAAATTAATTTGAAGTGTATCCTTTAAGGTAATTGCTTATAAAAAATTTGTTACCCTTTGCTTTTATCTTCAGTGTACTTCTTTAACCCTACTTCAGCTTAATTCATTTATCTTGTTGAACACTTAGAGTAAGGTATAATGTTATGGCTCAAGACTTGAAAAGAATGGAGCTAATGGCACCTTTTGTTCTCAAATATTGACTTGTTATCTGCAGTCACAGATACAACTTCAGGAGTGAGAATAAGGATCCTTGGTATTGTGTGGCATCTGTTGAACTGAGCAGCATTTCTCATTGCACAAATTGGCTTTATGCTATCTAAGAGTCTCTGGAGAAATTCCAAAGATGTACTGGGCTTTATATTTTGGTTTACTTACAGACTTTTCTTACATTAACCTAGGTTTGCTTGTGTGTGTGTGTGTGTTAGTTTTGGTATAGTGGAAAGAGTTTGTAATATAGGCTTTGCTTCTGCCTCTAGTCTAGTTAGTTCATAGTCTTGGGCATGTCATGTCATATCACCTCTAGTATTCTCACCTATACATTAGAACATTGAACTGGGTGACTCAAACATTTAAGGACTCTTCCTCCAGGTGCTTTCTAGGTTTGTGAGAACTCTTAAAAAGTGTACTTGATGATGATGATGATGACATTTGGTTTGCATTTTTGAGGGGGTGAGTAGAAACATGATGATTAATGGTTTTACTAATGGGATCCGAAATTCAAAGCAGTGTAGTGGTGATTGGTCAATAATTGACCATGCACCTAAGAAACAATCTTCTCTCTTGCAATATGCTAGGTATAGATTGAGAGGGTCTGATGGAGAATATAGGTTTCCTCTATGGAAAAAAAGAGAAAGGGGGAAACGGACTTTGGCCCAGTGGTTAGGGCGTCCGTCTACCATATGGGAGGTCCGCGGTTCAAACCCCGGGCCTCCTTGACCTGTGTGGAGCTGGCCATGCGCAGTGCTGATGCGCGCAAGGAGTGCCCTGCCACGCAAGGGTGTCCCCTGCGTGGGGAAGCCCCCACGCGCAAGGAGTGCGCCCATGAGGAGAGCCGCCCAGTGTGAAAAGAAAGAGCAGCCTGCCCAGGAATGGTGCCGCCCACACTTCCTGTGCCGCTGACGACAACAGAAGCGGACAAAGAAACAAAAACAGACAAAGAAACAAGACGCAACAAATAGACACCAAGAACAGACAACCAGGGGAGGGGGGGAAATTAAATAAATAAATAAATCTTTAAAAAAAAAAAAAAAAAGAGAAAGGGCAGATGGCTTCACAAGAAAAGAATGGATTCAGAAAAACAAAGGATTGGCTGGAGGAGTGAGGGTCAACTTAAATTTTAGGAGGGCAGAAAGCTAATAAATGCCCTTGAAAATTATACTCCAATGCAAGCTGTGTATCCCTTGACTTTCTGAAAAATAATCGGCTTTGATTTAAGCAATGATATCTTCACTTTAGAGCTGATTAGGCCAAGTGCATTTTCTTATTTAAATGACAGTGATAAATTAGCTCCCTCTTTCAAAAGCTAGATGTGTAAGGTAGAAGGAAAAAAAATCACCTGTTTTCCTGCACACACACATACACACACACTGAACACTGTTTCCTACTTAAAGGTTTAACAGTGGTTATGAAACCAGGGTATCATGATGCTGGCTATAAGGTACCCAGTGGGTGGGATTGAAACAACTCAAGATTTAAGTCTAGTTGAAAACAGATCAGATGTTCCTATGTGCTAATATTTCACACTTGTATAAAATCTTTGGAAATGGAAAACATGCATTAGGGTATGTTGACATGCTTCTTTAGGCAAAGATCTCTGTTAAATATGAATGTTCCATTATATATATTTAAAGCGAAAGCTTTTATAACGGGCTTACCCACCAGTAGCGTTGTTATTCTTTTATTAGTTAACTGTAGAACTTACGTTCACATTTAGTTTATATAAAGCAGGAGGGATTTTCTTTGGGGGTGATGGTACAATTTGTACCCTGATTGCAGTGGTGGATATAAAAATCTATGTGGTAAAATTTCATAGAACAAAATACATATGCACACAAATGAGTGTATGTAAAACTGGTGAAATCCACAAAGATCTGGAGTTTAGTTGATAGTATTGTACCAATGTCTATTTTTGTTTTTGTTTTAGATAATTGCACCATGGTTATGTAAGATGTTATCATGGGGGAAGCTTGGAGAAGTATACATGGGGACTTTCTGTACTGTTTTTGTGACTTCTGTGCTATTTCAAAGTAAAAAGTTAAAAAATAATTAAGCTCACTCCTTACCGCAAACCACATAAAAAACTACCTTAAAATTTATCATAGATGTAAATTTAACTAACAAAATTGTAAAACTCCTAGATAATAACATAGGAGAAAATCATTGTGACCTTAGATTTGGAAAAAATTTCTTAACCATGTCCTACAAAGATTTAAATTTAAAAGGAACTGTAAATTGGACTTCATCAAGATTAAACATTTTGCTCTTCTAAGGATATTGTTACTTTTCTGTTTCTGGCCAAGATACAATAGCCTCATAACTCTTGGATCCTCCCCGTTACAACTAAAACATCTCTGAAATATTAAAACAAATGAACATATGAAGACTCTGAAAAGTAGAAAGAAGAGAACAAATTTCCTAGGCTCTGTGGCTCTTAAAGAAGGACATGAAGATGAATTCCCTGGGTTCCTCATTGCCTTCCATATATCACTGACTAGATACTGAAGAAGGCTCCAACTCAGCACTGCCAACAGGCACAAAGAAGATTCCCTGAACAATCTGCTCCCTCTAGCCAAAGAACTTGGAAAAGGGGAGCTTAGCAAAAAAAAAAACAAAAAACTTTTTTACAATACCAACCCTACTCCAGCTAAACAACTCCCACCCAGAAGAAATGAGTTGGAAAAAGACAGTGTGAAGCAGGGTTCACTGGCACTCCACTTTTCCATTCCCTGGTGTCATTGGGACCTAGCAGGGAGATAAAATTTCATCCTTACCTGACAGCAATTAGGTGGAATGAAGCAGTGTGGGGTGGAGTTAGTCAACACTCTGATTCTACCTCCTTCCCAGTATCAGTGGGTACAAGGCAGGAACTGATTTTCCAGTGCCACCCTGTAGCAACAAAGCAATGTGAAGTCAGCCCTCTGCTTCCTACCTTTCTGGTATAAGCAAGGTCCAGTAGGGAGTTGAACATCTACATGCACCAGAACCTCTGTTCTTTGTATATACAGGATGACTTCCTGATAAAAAGAAGATTAAATAGCATCCAGAGTCTCACAACATGATACCCAAAATGTCCATGATATAAGAAAAAATCAATCATCATACCAAGAACCAGTACAATCATAACTTGAATAAGAAAAGACAACCAACACTGAAATGACTCAGATGTTGGAATCATCTGACAAGGATTTTAAAGCAGCAATCATAAAAATGCTTCAATGAGTAATTATAATCTTAGAACAAATGAAAAATAGAAAGTCCCAGAAAAGAAATAGAAGATATAAAAATAACCAAAGAGAATTTATAGAACTAAAAGATACAATAACCAAACTTAAAACTCACTGGATAGGACCCATACTTTAGGGATGACAGAGGAAAGTATCAGTGAACTCAAAGACAGATCAATGGCAATTACACAATTTGAAAATCAGAAAAAAGGAACAGAATTTTAGGACTTGTGGGACAATAACAAAAGATCTAACATTTATGGTATTAGAGTCTCAGAAGGAAAGGAAAAGGAGCATGTGGCCATAAAAGTATTTGAAGAAATAATGGCTGAAAGTGTCCCAATGTTAGCAAAAGAAATAAACCTACAGATTTTAGGAGGTGAACAAACTCCAAAAAGCATAAATACAAAGAAATCTGCTCCAAGACATTATATTCAAACTTAAGAAACTAAAGACTGCTGAGACCAGCTCAGCAATAGGTTTGCAGAAAGGGAAGGCAACACAGAACTGAAGAAATAAAAGAACAGAAAGAAAGGCACGAGAGAGAAATTAAAGATGGGACCAGGGGACTCAACACCTTCTGTAACTGAGAGCCTCAACCCTAGTTTCTACATCATATTTATTAGGAATTACAAAGTAGTAGTTATCTATGTTTACTGTCAAGGCTGCTTGTTATTAAAGCTGCAACACCTGCAAGACTAGGGAACAGGCCATACAAAATTCAAATGCCTCCTCACACAAGCAATTTTCATGCTAACCAGATAGCATTCCATCTAGTCAAGGCCAGTGTTCCTAAACCTGCACTTTTTATCTGCATTATGGAAACGTTTCGACTTCAAGCCAGGTTCCCAAGTTCAAATTCAAGCATTTTCCCACATCTCCCCCTTTTTGTTTTTGCAAAGTAATGAATACAACTCAGGTGGTTTCTTGTATTAATCCCTGAAGGGTTTGTAGCATGCATCTGAGGACTAAATGCATACAGATAATTAATATACCTTTTAGAAGACCCTCTCGCCAACTCTTAATCCATATCATAGGGTTCAAGGATCTTAATCTATCTGCAATTGCTGTCATAGTTTGTGAGGCAGGAAGCAATTGCAAATGATCATGCTGAATGCTTGTTACTTGGGCTTGTAATTGAGAAACATCTAAGTTTAAATTGTCTCTATGGCCATGCGAATGGTGTTTCACTGATTCCTGAGGAATATCACTGCTATTATATACATAGGGGGTCACACAAAAACTGGGTATATTTCAATGACATTGTAGGCATAAGCACATATTTACAGTTTGTAATTCTTCTCCCAAGCTCAAAACTGCATTTTATACATATCTATAACTGTGGTCGATTATACAACAACAAAAAATAAGACTTTAACTAGCAGACATTTAATGAATACTTTCATTTCTCATGGGCTTAAGATTCCCAACCAGCAAGGTATATAGGCCAGTACTTGATGAAAAATGACCTCATTTTCCCCAATTGTATAGTTTGAGGCATAGGCAGGGACAAATTATTGTTACTCCCCCATCTTGAGCTGTGGGGCAGCTGGAACTTCAAATCATAATTTCAATGCTTTCGTTGGTCTCGTTGTTAGTATCTTTATTGGACCTGGGGCCACAACTCAGGGTTGAATTTAAACTTAGTCCATTGTTGTGAGGATTCATTTTCTAGTCAGAAAATAGCAGTTGTCTTATTAAAGGAGTCCCAATGCAGTATTGGTAGCAGCAAAAGCATTACATCATCCCTCCTAAAAGCAGGAGGGGACCAATGTCACAGTCATTGGAGTCAGCATGATGGACTCTCATAGGTTATGTCCATGAGCTGTTGGCAAGTAACAGGCAGCTGGAACTGCTGGGCTAGGCAGCACAAGGTTTGGTACTCATGATGTTCGCCTTTCTGGTGGAGTCACTGTGCTTTTTCTCAGGTTTCAATGGTAGGGCTCTGGATCTTCATGAGGCATCTGCCTCAACAGTCCTGAGAAGGATGTTAAAGGAGTGGGCAGGTATATGACAGACAGTTACCTGTCACTGCCAGCAGGTGTCCCAGATGTTCTTCCACAGATCTCTCCCCCATAGAGGGTGATTCACAACTGTCCATCATTTCTGTCTTGTTTTTAGTATTTGCAATCCACTCCTAAATAGGGATGGCAGTCTTCAGAGTAACCAAACACTATTGGGTTAAGCCTTTCACTTTCAGCAGGGCTTCCTATGCTGCACACAATGGCTTTTTTATATTGTACTTATTGTCTCTTCCCACAACTGTGACTAAGACCCAAGGGGTAATCAGTTAGAATGTTGCCTTTGCCACAAACCTCAACCAAAGCTAATATTGGGGCTGGCCACATCCAATTCACAGGCTAAGTCAATGTCCACTTTCTCCCTCCCTTTTTTTTTTTTTTAAAGCAGCCTGCTGGACATCCTTCCACTCCCATGAAGGGCCTTTTCCAATTGACACATACAATGGTTTTAATAATTGAGCTAAGTGAGCGCTGAAAGATTTTTAGTATTCCAACAATATTACAAACTACATTAACATGAGAAAGCATTGTACTTTATTGATTAGAGCGGAGGGTATAGTTTTGTCTTATCCATTCAAATAACATTTAAGGATTTGATAGAGCAGCAGGAACCTTGCAGCCTGTCCCAATTGTTTGCTTATTTCAGGTTCTTAAGATAAGATACAGGGATGGGTGGATGGGTAATATTGCCCAAGAAATTGGGGGAAGGAGGAGGCAACATATGAACATAGGAGATTGTCAGGTGTTGGTTGAGAGTATAATGCTGAGAAAACCTTTTCAAAATATAATTAGGAAAGTTACCTGTTTAAGATACTTAAAGGGGATAATCTGATGTAGGACAGACTCCTAGGGAATATGTGAATGCTCATTTTGCCAGAGTGGGTTATATTATTGGGTAGAGACCCATACAATGAGAGTGAAGGTGTACCCACATCCTGGGGAGGACTGATGCCATCAAATAGAGGGAACTGTATCTCTCAAGAGAAATGGTGGCCCCCAGGGCATTAGGGCAGTTGAGCAAGTCAAGCCCTCAACACTGTTGCAAGTGTCTCTGAACATGGCTCCTCAAGAAATGAAGATTGACTGTCACTGTGGGCCCCAAGGGGAGGGGGAAATAGATATTGAATATATGGAACCAACGTAACTGTGAGGGCAATAGAAGTGGTTCACAAGAGTACACAAGGATGGATATAAAACATGTAATATTACACCAAAAACATATAGGGGCTGACAGACTAATAATGTAAATCATAATGTAAAACATAGGAAAACTAAAAATTTAGAAAATTGTATAGCCTAAAGTATAAACCACAATGTAAACACAAATGTTACCTTGCTTGAAAGCTATTGTCTCAATATCTGTACATCAGTTTCAGTAAATATGGTATGAATATGTTAAAAGATTATCGCTGTGGAAGGGAAAAGGTTTTATATTGGATATGTGGGAGTACTGTATATTGTAGATATGAATTACTGTGATCTATAGCTCTTGTGAAGAGAAGCGTAATAATTAGGAATAAAGAAAAGAATAAGATAGGATGTAGAATTTTTCCAAATCAATATGTATTCTATATCTAACCTTTAAACGCATCGCTATATTCCATTTTACTATTAAGGGAACCTGGCATTATATTGGGCTTCACTTTTCAGGAAGTTTTGGATCACAGAGTGATTCAACATGGCAGTGGAGGAATACTGGTATGGGATGTTATTGACAGGGGACATATGGTTGACAGGGAGCTATACAGGGCATGTGTCTGGGGTGCATGGAAATGTTTGGATATACTAATAGTGGAAACAATTAAAAATGACAGCTGGTGGGGTGCTGGGTTCCTGGCCGGGTGGGCTCTGTGGTGGTCCCTAGGGGAGCAGTGGCAGTCCCCTGGGTAAACGGCAAGGACCAGGAAGGAATGAGGGTCCAACAGTGAGCCCCTGATACTAATGACGATGCTTGTGAGCCTATACACCTGAAATAAGAACAAGGCCTAGAGCATCACTGTGCCTAAGAGTTCCCTCCTGACAGCCTCCGTGTTACTCAAGTGTGGCCAGTTTCAAAGCCAAACTCAGCATGTAAATGCAGTGCCTTCCCCCCAGCGTGAGACATGACACCCAGGGATGAGCCTCCCTGGCGCCGAGGGATCACTACCAAATACCAGCTGATGACATAACTAGAAAATGACCTTGAATTAAAGGTTCAACGCGGACCAGCAGAATATCCCTGTCTACATATAATAACAGGAGTTAAAAATGCTTTTTGACCTAAATTAAGGGGGAAATGGAAAGGACAAATGAGTTTATATGGCTATGAGTCTCTAAAAAAGAGTCTGGAGGGTGTTAGAAGGATTGCCCTTATGCACACCTGAGCAGAGTCTCAGAGACAGATAAAGTAGATACAACCCCAGGTATTGGTTCTTTTGAGGGCTAAAGAGACCCACAGGTTTTATGGTCATGGCAGATGGAGTTCACTGCCACGTCAGTAGGCCCTTCTTTGGAGTTGGTGTTTCTGCGTGATGGAGCTGGACTCAGATGGGATCTCTTTTCACAAGACTTTCCTGTTACTTTACTGGAATTGTAGTTGGTGCTGGGGTTTAAGATATATTTAGGGGATTTGAATCTCTGGACTGACAATATGATAGCCAGGCCCTGAGCCTCAACAGACTTCAGCTCCTACACTCTGATTTATTGGACTTAACCCACTCAGCTAATATGGAGTTGAAGAATGTCAACCACCACACCATGGAGCCAAGAGTGCCTACAACTGAAAGCAGGAGGATTGCATCCAGTATTCATGTGGAATCTAAGCCCCCTCTTGACATAGATGTGGAATGGACACAACCAATCCAAGGTCCACAGGAAGGAGGAATACAGTAAGGATTAGAGTGGACTTACTGATATTCTATTCATGAACTATTGTGGTTAGTAATTGAGAAAATGTGGCATTGGTGTGGAAAAAGTGGCCATGGTGGCTGCTGGGTGCAGGGAATAGGAGGAAGAGATGAGATGTGCAGGCATTTTCAGGACTTGGTGTTGTCCTGGGTGGTGCTGCAGGGACAATTACCAGACATTGTAGATCCTCCCATGGCCCACTGGATGGGACGTGGGAGAGTATGGGCTATGATGTGGACCATTGACCATGAGATGCAGCGATGCCCAGAGATGTACTCACCAAATGCAATGGATGTGTCATGATGATGGGGGAGAGTGTTGCTGTGGGGGGAGTGGTGGGGTGGGGGCGGTGGGGGTGAATGGGGACCTCATATTTTTTGAATGTAATATTTTTAAAAAATGAATTAAAAAAATAAAATAAAGATAAGATACTATTGCCTCTGATGCTTTTTTTTTTAATTCTGAAAAAAGGATTATTGATTAACATAATGTCATCAGTAAGGTTTCAGCCACAGATTTCTTCTACACAGCCAGATTCTTTGCCACCAGGCCAGGGCAGGTGGTTGGACTATGCACACAGCCTTGGAGAAGCACTGCAGAAGTCCATTGTTGACTTTTCCACAGGTAGGAGAATGCAGGCTTCCTTGACTTGCCTAAGGAAATACTAAAGAAAGTCTTAGCACATTTTAAAACAAAGAGATAGTGACACAGTTGGATATTAATTTTTTGCAACAATCTAGCAATTTTTGGGACTGCTGCATACTTCAATGGTGTTACTTTAATTTATGATAAGAGGTTTCTGTGATGCATACTATTTTTAAATTATAACTATGATTAAGAACATTGTACTTTTGTCTAATATGCTTAAACACTGGTAAATTTCTGGGAATTTTATACACTCCTCAAGTATTCATATGAACCTTTTACTCATATGACTTTAATTAACAGAGGGTTAAGTAATCCATTTAATTTTATAACACTTTTAAACACTTTCCATTTAACTTATAACATATTAAAAGAACTTAACTATTTTATTACATTAATTTTTTCAAGGCAAAAGAACAAATCTTTTGCAACAGTTTGAAATAAAAATATATTTTTCAGGATCTGATTTTGAGAAAGCAGGTTTGAACATTATGTTTCTTTAAAAGTGATAAGACATTTTTTTTCTTAAAAAAAAACTAGGAAATGATAAGGTTAAAGTACAAGAAGCTGTTTTGATAAAACAGACTTTTTTTGTATACTAATTATCCAGGAGAAAAACTCTTTATAAACTTTTACTAAAACAGACCAATGACTTGAGAAACTTTGTCACACAAACAGAAAAAGAACAAAATTTTAACTTTGCATTAGTATACT
Organism: Dasypus novemcinctus; assembly: GCF_030445035.2. Lineage (NCBI taxonomy): Eukaryota > Metazoa > Chordata > Mammalia > Cingulata > Dasypodidae > Dasypus > Dasypus novemcinctus. Next base: position 55,696,480 of record NC_080704.1, on the reverse strand, counting down.
ATTTGACACTAAAGCTTTTAAAACTTAATAGGTAGACTCATCAAATTTTACTTAACTTTAACCACAAAAATTCCTTTTCCACAAACCTTTTGCACTTTTTGTATTCATTCAGGTTTTGTCCCACATTTTACCCTTTCTTAATAACCAATCATTTTATCTTAGAACAAAATTATTTTATGTTTATTTAATAATAAAAACACATTCTATGCAGCCTATGTACATAAGTTACCAAAATGATTTTGGAAACTCTCTCCAAGCAAACTTCTTACAACATATAATTATCATTAACATTAAACAAACTTTTTAAAATAATGATTTAGTTTGGTTATATGCAAAAACAACTTTATTTTAAATACCTAGTAGCATGCAATACTAGAAACAGTTTTTAGAAACAAGTCAGCAGGGGAGGCTGGCTGCCAACAAGCTTTCCTGTTATAAAATTACTTTTTGTTATTATTATCAATTCAGTTTTTGTTTAACAATGACTTCTTGGAATTAGCCATTTAAGCACTTTAATTCAAACAATGCTTCCAGAAACTTCTTATAATTATTTATAACTATATAGACTATAATTATTTTATTTTAAGACAAATTTCACCTTCACAGAACACTTCCCTTACTTAAAGGTAACACAATACCTTCTACAACTTGCCATATGCATTCAAGTCCCGGTCCCGGGCTGCATATGTTTGTTCTGATTTTATGAAAAAGTCATTTTATTTTAGAACAAAATACACTTTTTTGAACAAACTTATTAAATTTAAGGCAGCACTCCCACAAACTTTCTACTTTCTTTAATATTCATTTTATCCCTTGTTTTATCCTGTCCTTCATTTATCCTATGAAGAAAAATAAACTATTCACTTCAATTTAGGCAAGAACTATATTATATGAAGACATAGTAATTTTGTTAATCAAGACTTACAATTTTTATTATTGTAGAGATCTTATTAACATTTAAACTTATGTATTAGGCCAATATGTTAATACTTAAGTTTTAATTATCAAAAGTTTTATGACTTAAGTTTTCAGAATTAACTTAAGTAACATAAGTTAAAACTTGTGTATTAATATAAGCACTTATTTAATTTTTGGCCATTTGAATAGAGCTGTTTTAGAAATTTTTATTTATTAATTTATATTACCATCTGTAGGTATCAAAATATACACTGACACTGAACAAATAGATAAACACAAAACAATTACAACACACCAACAGAAACATAAAGTTTACAATTTGGCTCATAATTCTTACTTTTCTGGAATAGCTGTTTTTTAAGTTCTTCATCATTTCATATCTTAGATTATACTGCTTTTAAGATTTTTTTGGAATCCATGATGCCTGTTACATGGCAAGCTAGTTCCTGGAAACACTTTTATTAGTAATCAGCAACCAGTTAGGATAACTTGAGCAGCATAAATGCAGTTAAGCTCTCATTTAGCAGTTTAGAAAGACAGTTAACACACATCTTTTGGATTACTGCTCTTTAAGACTACTAAGGGAAGTGGATTTGGCTCAATGGATAGAGCACCCACCTACCACATGGGAGGTCCAGGGTTCAAACCCAGGCCTCTGGACCCGTGTGGTGAGCTGGCCCATGTGTAGAGCCGTTCAGGCACCAGTTGCTGAGATCAGCTCAGCAATAGGTTTGCATGAATGGAAAGTGATGCAGAACTGAAGAAATAAAAGGAAGAAAGAAAGACACAAGAGAGAAATTAAAGATGGGACCAGGGAACTCAACAGTTTCTGGACCTGAGAACCTGGACCCTAGTTTCTACATTGTATTTATTAGAAATTACAAAGTAGTAGTTATCTATGTTTACTTTCAAGGCTGCTTGTTATTAAAGCTGCAACACCTGCAATACTAGGGAACAGACCATACAAAGTTCAAATGCCTCCTCACACAAGCAATTTTTGTGCTGACCAGACAGAGTTCCATTAGTCAAGGGAGGTGTTCCTAAACCCACAGTTTTTATCTGCGTTATGGAAACGTTCCAACTTCAAGCCAGGTTCCCATATTCAAATTCAAACTATTTTCCCACAAAAGACAAAGGAATAAAAATCTTAAATCAGTAAGTGAAATAGTATTTACATGAGAAAAAATGTCAAATTACTGTGGATTTTTCCAGAAGGAAGTGGAATAAAATTTTCCAAATACTGAAAGAAAATAACTAGCAACCCCAAATTCTATACCTAGTAAAATATGCTTCAAGAATAAAGGGAGAGGGGAGCAGACTTGGCCCAGTGGATAGGGCATCTGCCTACCACATGGGAAGTCTGTGATTCAAACCCCAGGCCTCCCTGACCCGTGTGGAGCTGGCCCATGCGCAGTGCTGATGTGCACAAGGAGTGCCGTGCCACGCAGGGGTGTCCCCCGTGTAGGGGAGCCCCACGCGCAAGGAGTGTGCCCCGTAAGGAGAGCTGCCCAGCACAAAAGAAAGTGCAGCCTGCCCAAGAATGGCAGTACACACATGGAGAGCTGACACAACAAGATGAAGCAACAAAATAAAAAAGAAACACAGATTCCTGGTGCCACTAATAAATATAGAAAAGCGGTCACAGAAGAACACACAGCAAATGGACACAGAGCAGACAAATGGGGGGGGGGGGAAAGGGAGAGAAATAAATAAAAAAATAAAAAATAAAAATAAAAAAATTAAATCTTAAAAAAAAAGAATAAAGGGAGAAATAAAGACATCCTCAGATGAAGGAAACCTAAGTATTTTTTTGCATTTCACTTGAAGTGGTAAAATCTCAATAGCAGTACACTCTGATATGTTATGTATATATGTCGTAATACCTGGAAAAAAACTCAGAAAAACTATACAAAGAAATCAATTCCAAAACATTTTAGATAAATAAAAATTTAATTCACAAAACTCTCCAAGTAACACACAAGAACAAAAGAAAAAGGAAAAGAGGAGTGAGTAACAGAATAAACAAAATTCAAATAAAATGGCATATTTATTTAACCCTAACATATCAATAAATTGCTTTAATTTTAAATGGTCTACCTCCTCTTGACATAGAGGTGCAATGGACACAACCAATCCAATGTCCACATAGAAGAGGTGGCATTGGATTGGGAAAAGTGGACATAATGGACAAAGGGTATGGGGAAAGGCAGGAAGAGATGAGAGGTGGAGGCGTCTTCGGGACATGGAGCTGCCCTGGATGGTGCTTCAGAGGTAATCACCGGACATTGTAAATCCTCACAGGGCCCACTTGATGGAATAGAGGAGAGTATGGGCCATGATGTGAACCAATGTATATGAGGTGCAGAGGTGCCCAAAGATGTACTTACCAAATCCAATGGATGTGTCATGATGATGGGAACGAGTGTTGTTGGGGGGGGGAGAGGGGGGGTGGGGGGGTGGGGTTGAATGGGACCTCACATATATATTTTTAATGTAATATTATTACAAAGTCAATAAAAAATAAAAAAATTTAAAAAAAAAAGAAAGATAAAAAAAAAAATTTTTAAATGGTCTAAATATACCAGTCAAATGACAGAGTACATAAAGAAAAAACATGGCCCAACTATATACTATCTGCAAGGAGCTCACTTAGGCTATAATGACATAGACAAGTTGAAAGGAAAAGAAAGGAAAAAAGAAAAGCCATGCAAACATACATTTTTAAAAAAGGAGGTACCAGGGACTCAACCCAGAACCTTGTACATGGGAAGCAGACACTCAACCACTGAACTACATTTGCTCCCCAAACATAATTTTTTAAGAGGAGAAATGACTGTTTTAAAATCACATAAATGGACGTAAGTGTAAAGAACATTACCAGGGAAAGTGAGAGACATTACATAATGATAAAAGGAGCAATTCAACAAGGAAGCAAAGCCATCCTAAATGCCTATGCACAAAAGAAAGAAAGAACTTCAAATGACATGAACAAAAATGATAGGACTTAGAGAAATAGACAAAGCCACAGTTAGAATTTGGAGTTGGAGAATTCAACACTCCCTTTTCAACAACTGATAGAACAACTAGACAAAAATCATCAAATATAAAGAAGGACTTAACAACACCATAAACCAACATGATCTAACAGACATTTATAGAACACTCAACCTCTCAACCCTAAAACAGCAGAATACACATTCTTTTTCAGTGCCCATGGAAAACAGACCATATCTTGAGGCATACGATTAACCTAAGCTAATTTTTAAAAATTAAAATTATATAAAGTATGTTTCCTGACCATAAAGGAATAAAACTAGAAATCAACAACAGAAACATCATGGGAAAACCTCCAAGCACTGGGAAATTAAACAACACACTTCAAAATAACCCATCGGCTAAAGAGGGAAGTCTTAAAGGAAATTTAAAAATAAGTACACTGTGAATATTTCTTGCTTTCCTGATTTTGTGATAATGAGGACAGGCTAAACATTTGCTATATTAGGACCATGCATGTGTCCCCAGACCTACTTTTTCCCCTAGCTCTGGTGGTTAAAATGCTGGTGATATACCAAGTCTGATTTACTATATGACCATCCTATACAGGAAATGGCTGTTGACTCTAGTTAACTGTGGCCAACTTTAAGAGATAAAGCAACAGCAATAACCTTGAAAATAACCAGTGTTAACTTTGCAGAGTTATTTCTAAAAAAGGGAAATCTTGTGATTATCAGTTACCATTAAATGAATGATAAAAATTTTAAAAATAAAAACAATTATACATAAATTAAAATTAAAATACAGCATATAAAACTTGTGGGATATATATGTGGGATAAACTCCAGGGTTTGGTGCTTTGCCAGTGGGCCCTACTTTGGAGTTTGTGCTCCTGAGTGTGACAGAGTTGGACTCAGATGTGACTTTCTACACATGCCTCTTCTGTCCCTTTTATTTGAACCTATAGTTGGTGCTGGAGTTGGCAGGTGTAAGCCCAAAAGACTTGAATCTCTGAGCTGTCCATGTGCCAGCTGTGCCCTGAGCCTCAGCAGAGTTTCAATATCTCCTCTCCAGTGACTCAACCAGGACAACTAACAAGGAGGTGAGGATGGACAACCAGCACACCAAGGAACCAAGAGAGCCTACAGCTGCAAGCAAGAGAGTCCCATCCATCAGCCATATGGGATCGAAGCCCCCTCTCAATTAGAGGTGGAGTGGGCATCACCATCCCAGAATCCTCAGGATTGGGGAATAAAGTATGGACTAGAGTGGACTTACTGGTATTCTACTATAGACTTATTGTGATTCTAACAATGAAGGAATTATATCATTGATGTGGTGCCAGTGGCCGCTGGAGGTGCTGAAAGCACGGAGAGGGAAAAGAGGTGTAATATGGGGCAGTTTTGGGGACTTGGAATTGCCCTGAATGACATTGCAACAAGAGATACAGGCCATTATATATCCTGCCATAACCTTCAGGATTAAGTGGGAGGGAGGGTAAAGTACAACATAAAGTATAATCCATGCTTAGTGGCAATGCTCCAAATGTGTTTGTCAATTGCAATGAATGTACCACACTAATGAAAGAAGTTGTTAACGTGGGAAAAGGTGGGAGGTGTGAGGAGTGGGGCATACAAGAATCCCTTATATTTTTTGTGTAATCTAAGTATCTTTTTAAAAAATAAAATATATATATATATATATTTTTTTAATACCAAGGGCAAGGAGAGAGTTCTGACAGCTGCAAAAGAAAAGCAAAAAAATCTCAATAAGATTAAGGTCTGATTTCTCATCAAAAACCATGGAGGCCTAGAAGCAGTGGGACTAAATACTTAAAGTGTTGAACTAAAACAATTGTCAACTGTATTAGTCAGCCAAAGGGGTGCTGATGCAAAGTACCATAAATCTGTTGGCTTTTATAAAGGGTATTTAATTGGAGTAAAAGCTTACACTTACAAAGCGCTAAAGAGTCCAACTCAAGGACTCCTTACCAAACTCTGTTGCCACAAGTTGAAGCAAGATGGTGGGTGATGTCTGTGAGGGCTCAGCCTTCCTCTTCCCTCTTAAAGCTCCATGGGTCCAGCTTCCTCTGATCTCAGCTGTAGACTGGCATAGGGCTCATCTTTCTTCCTGGGGCTCTTTTATTTTCAGGCTCAGCTGCTCTGTTCTCTTCACATGTCTATCTTATTTTGAGTATCTCCTTCTGTGTAAGACTGTTTAACTGGCCCACCAAGGGGGTGGGGAGGCAACGCTGCATGCTCTAATGACATTGTCAAATCAAAGCCCTAATCTTAACATAATTTAATCAAAGACATATCAGCTGAGTCTAATACAATCAAAGGGACGTGGCATTGTCCTGAATGATCCTGCAGGGACAGATGCAGGACATATGTATGCTGCCATAACACACTGAATAGACTGGGAGAGTGTGTAAACCACAACATAAACTATAATCCACGCTGTATAGCAATGCTCCAAAATGTACTCATCAAATGCAATGAATGTACCACACTAATGAAAAAAGTTGTCGATATGGGAGTGGAGGGTGTGGGTAGTGGGGTATATGGGAACCTCTTACATTTTTTATTGTAACATTTTGTGTGATCACGTATCTTTAAAAAAGGTAATAAAATTTTTTTATGAAGGGTATCATGCCCAGAGGAACAGATAAGTTTACAAACATAATCAATATCTCTTTTTGGAATTCATAAATAATATCAAACTGCCACATGAACCAAGAATTTTATATACAATGGCACTGTCTTTCAAAAATGAAGCATAGGAAAAATACAATTAATGTAACCTATGGACTATAGTTAACAGTAATACTGTAGTATTACTGCATCAATGCCAAAGATGTACTGTGTTAATAAGAGGGGGATATGGAAAAATATGCTAACTGTATGCTATGGGTCATAGTTAGTGGTAATAGTCTGATGATATTATCTCATAATCTGTAACAAATGTTCCATAACACTGTAATGTGTTGGTGGAGGGACGTCTGTGAAAATTCACACATGTGCATGATCATTTTGTAAGTTCACAACATCCTAATAAAAATATTTTTTTAATTAGGGAGAGATTAAGACATTCCCAGGTAAACAAAAGCTGAGGAAGTTCATCACCACTAGATCTCCCTACATGCAGTATTAAAGAAAGTTCTTTAGACTGAAAGGAAAGGCCATTAGACAGTGGATCAAGGCGGCATAAAAAATGAAGACCTCTAGTAAAGTAACCATATGGGTAATTATAAAGGCCAGTACTATTCTATTGTATTGGTTGGTATGTAGCTCCGTTTTTCACTTCATACAGGTAAAAAATGTAAAGGCAAAGAAAGTAAGGATAAATCTATGATTCTGAGCATACAATGTATAAAGACATAATCTGTATCAAATACGACAAAAAGGTGGGGGATTAAGGGATATAGGAACAATGTACGTGTATGATATTGAAATTAAGTTGGTATCAAGTCAAACATGACTGTTACAGATTTAAGATGTTAAATTTAAGCCCTTTGGTAATCACTAAGAAATAAATAAAAACATAGATACAGAAAGAAATGAGGAGGGACTCAAAATGGTACAAAACAAATCTGGATAGATATGAAAGTAAGCAATAACAGAAGAATAGAGGAGAAAAAGTACAAGATTTACAAAAATTAAATGGAAGAAGAAAGTGATGCATTATTAGTAGTTACTTTAAGTGTAAATGGATTAACCTCTCCAATCAAAAGGCAAAAATCGGGAGAATGGATTAAAAAAATATATGAACTGGGGAGCAGATATGGCTCAAGCGGTTGAGCACCCGCTTCTCACATGGGAGGTTCCCAGTTGGGTTCCCAGTGCCTCCTGAAAAAACAAAACAAACAACAAGCAAAACAAATGAAAAAACCAACTCAGGGAAGTCAGTGTGGCTCAGCGGTTGAGTCCTGGCTTCCCACATATGAGGTCCCAGGTTCAATAGCCGGCTCCTGGGACCTCAAAATAATATTTTTAAATTTAAAAATGAACTAACTGTATGCTGTTTAAAAGAGGCTCAACATAAATTCAAAGACACAAATAGGTTGAAAGGGAAAAGATGGAAAAAATAGCATGCAAATAGTAAACAAGAGAGCTGGAGTAGCTATACTAAGATCAGATAAAATAGGCTTTAAGTCAAAATCTTCCCAAGGGACAAAAAGTCAATAATTGCTTAAAAGGTGTCAATTCATCAGGAATACATAACAAGTATAAATTTATATGCACGTAACACCAGAGCCCCAAATTTTATGAAGAAAATATAGACACTATGAAGGGAGAAACAGATGATTCTACATTAATAATAGGAGTCTTCAATACGCCACCTCCAATAATAAATAAAACATCTAGACATAAGATCAATAAGGAAATAGAAGATTTGGACAATACTATAAGCCAACTTGACCCAACAACATATATAGAACACTTCACCCAACAGTGCAGAATTCACATTCTTTCCTACTGCACAGGACTCATCATCTAATATATACCATATGTTAGGTCACAAAACAAGTCTCAATAAATTAAAATATATTGAAATCATTCAATGTACCTTCTCCAATAACAATGGAATGAAGCTAGAAATAATAACAGACGGAGGCCTGGAAAATTCACAAATATGTGGAAATTAAACAATGCACTCTTAAGCAACCAATGGGTCAAAAAAGAAATCATAGGGGAAATTAGGGAATATCTTCAGGTAAGTGAAAATGGAAACAAAACATAGGGAAACCTCTTCAGAACTTTGTGTTAGGCAATGGTTTCATAGACTTCACACCAAAGCACAAGCAACAGAAAAATTAGATAAACAGCACTTCATCAAAATTTAAAATTTTGTGCATCAAAGGACATCATCAGTTAAGTAAAATAACAACCTACAGAATGGAAGAAAACATTTGGAAACCATATAAAGGATAAGGGTTTAATATCCAAAATATATAAAGAAATCCAACACAACTACTAAAAATGAACCTAATTTAAAAATGGGCAAAAGACTTGAATAGGGAAGCAGATGTGGTTCAAGTGATAGAGCTTCTGCCTACCATATGGGAGGACCTGGGTTTGATCTCTGAGGCCTCCTGATGAAAACAAAGACGAAAATCATGGCTGCGCGGCAAGCCAGTGCCTGTGCGAGGGCGTGAGTGGTGAGCCAGTGCCCCACACAAGTGAGTAACATAGCAAGATGATGATGCATCAAAAGAGAGACAAGGGGAGTCAAGGTGAAGTGCAGCAGAAACCAGGAACTGAGATGTCATAATTGACAGGGAACCACTCTCCCCAGCAGAGGTCTCCAGGGTCAAATCCCAGTGAATCCTAAAGGAGAGAAAATGAGAAGAGAAGACAACACAGACAGGAAAACAGCAGGGCAGGAGGAGGGGAAGGGAGGAAGTGAATGAATGAATGAATGAATGAATGAATGAATGAATCTTTTTTTAAAAAGGACTTGAATAGATATTTCGCCATAGAAGATTCACAGGTGGCAAATAAGTCCAAGAAAACATGCTCAACATCCTCAATCATCAAGGAACTGCAAATCAAAATCAAAATGAGATTCCATTTCACACCCACTAGAATTGATACTATTTTATAAAATGGAAAATAAGTGTTGGAGAAGATGTCAAAAATAGGAACTGTTGTTTGTTGATGGTTGGAATGTAAAATGCTGCAGTCTCTATGGAATACAGTTTGGCAGTTCTTTAGAAAGCAAAGTATAGGATTATTATATGATCCTGAAATCCCACTTCTAGATATGTACCCAAAAGAATTGAAAACAGGGACTTGAACAAATATTTGCACACTGATGTTCATAGCAGCATTGTTCACAATTGCCAAAAGATGGAAGCAGTAACGGCTGCTTCCTGGAAGATGGTGTCACATGGAGCTTCGTAACCTCAGCATCTGGAGCTCCAGGAAGGGAGTATTTCAAGTAAGATAAAATTATATATTTATATACCCTGTTTCTTCTTTGGAATCTTCAGCCCTCAAGATCCCAGTATCATGACCTCGTTTTCAACACAATTGTTGACAGTCGTGATTTCACTGCTTTTGTTGCTGCCTGTTGCTGAAGCAGTAGAAGCCGGAGATGCAATCATTGTCTTGTTAGGTGTGATTCTTAGCATTACGGGCATTTGTGTTTGTTTGGGGGGTATATCCAAGAAAGAGAAATAGACAGGTGTGATTTGAAAGGGCCTCCTAAATCAGACCTTATCCTGAAAACCTTTGTGCTATTGAGGTTAAAAATGAGCTTTGGGGTCTAAAAGTTCCCAGGAAACAGTAAATGAGGTAATTTCACATTCCTAAATGTTTCCCTATGAATAGGAACAAATTGATGTGTGGTAAATGGGGGAAAATGTTTTCTTCACATCAAAGAAAGCACTGAAAGAAAGCAAACTATAATTTGTATTTGCAGGTTGTTAATAAATAATAAATAAATAATATGACTGACATTTACATAAATAATATTCCATCGTTTCACAAGTTCCAAAGTTCATGAAATAGTAGAAAGGAGCCTCTTACTCAGAATCCTAGGAAATTGCCATTGTTCACTTATAATCGTTGCCTACTGAATTTTGGAATCAATTCTCCATATTTTATTTTATTTCATTTTTTTACATGTTCATAATCTATTTACTGAAACTGATGTACAGATATTTAGACAATAGTTTTCAAACAAGGTAACATCTGGGTTTACATTGTGGTTTATATTTTAGACTATACAATTTCCTAAAGTTTTAGTTATCTTCCATTTTACATTATGATTTACATTTTAGCCTATCAGCCCCTATACATTTTTGGTGTAATTT